>NW_007250925.1:441-8565 GCF_000164805.1 Carlito syrichta | reverse complement strand
CCCCCTCTCCTTCCCCCTCCTCCTCCCCCTCTCCCTCCCACCTCCCCTTTTCCCTTTTGTATCCTACAATTGCTGCCCTGGGGTGTGCCTTCAGTGTAGGGTTCTTTACTTTCTCAGAGGGCAACTGAGACCTCCCCGCAGCCCTCCTGCACTTACCTCAAGTCCACCGAGAAGCCACCTCCAGTTGCAACTGTTTTTCTCAAATTGGCTCACTAAGTCTTCCATTCCCAGAAAAGACTCTTCCTTTTCATGATGATTTGTTGGCACTTTCTGAGTTTTCTGACTCTTAGACCATCAGAAATCTCTTTGTCTTCCCACATTTTCCTCAGAGCTTCTGCTTTCACATTCTCCTTGTATCCATGCTGTATTTTGAGTTCATAGGAATTCATTTGTCACCTTATTTGTCATTGCTGTTGTTCTTGAATTAATCTTTTTATGTTTTTCTCATATGCTGCCCTAGTCACTTTTTCTACTTTTGAGAGGAGCTGGGGGAAATTAAAAATCTATGCTGTCTCCACCAACATCTCACCAAAGGATGACAACCTCTTAATTTGTCTTCCTTCTTCTGTCCTCACCCCCACAATCTATTCCCTACCCAGAATAAACCTATTAAAACTAAGTTAGACCATGTTTCCTGAAATCTTTTCTGGCTTCCATCCTAATTCAAAGAAAAGTCAAGATCCTTATCAGGCTCAATAAGGCCTCCATGATCTGGTTCCTCACTACCTCTCTTACCTCCTCTCCTGCTACTCTGCCCCTTGTTTGCTCTAGCCTTCATTTTTTTTTTTACAAAAAATCTGGCTTGTTTCAGACCTGAGGACATTGCATTTGTTGTTTCCTTTGTCTTGAATGATTTTCCTTCCTCACTGGTCTCTTCTCAAATATCACCTTTTTACCTTTTCCATGAAGCCCTCTGTACTCACCTTATTTGAAAGGCATACTCCATGACATTTGTTAGGCTTTTCTCTGTTGATTTTGTCTTTTTTAGTGCCTATCCCTCTCTAACCTACTATATGTTTTATTTATTTTGTTCATTGCCTGTTTCTCCACTGGACAAAGATTGATGTCTATTTGGTTTATTGCTGTATTTTTAACTCCAAGAACAATTCTTTTTATTTTAAAGATGTGGGGTAAAATTCAGAATTAGGTGTACAAGTGGTCATCATATGGGTAAAGTTTGGGCTTCCCTCTTGTCCCCACTTTGCCTGGCTTGAGATCAGGTACCCTTATTATTGTTGTGTGCTCCCCCCCCCCACAGTGTCCCACCCACTACTGCCAATCTCTTTGTTATAGTATTATGGTAAATGTTCAGGGTCTGCTTATGGGTGAGAATATGTAGTATTCAGTTCTTTGTTTCTGTGATAGAACACTGAGTATGATAAATCCATTCAAGTTGCTGCATAGTCCATATGTTTGTCCTTTTAAAAAAATTTTTAAATGATGGAATACTACGCAGTCATAAAAAAGAACAAAATCATGAATTTCGCAGCAACCTGGATGGAACTAGAGTCTATAATACTGAGTGACCTCTCACAGAAACAAAGATCCGAATATCACATGTTCTCACTCATATAATGGACCTTAAACATCCAATGCAATACTATACGAAAATGACTGACCGTACTGGGAAACTATGGTGGGGGGAGGGAGATGGGATTAACAGTAGCAAATATCTGTCTGGGAATGGGGAAACACCCCATATCAACAGGGTGCCTGAATGAAACGCAATTGTATACCTAACCCTTAACTGTACCCCACAACTTCATAATAAAAAAAAAATTATTTTAGAGATGTGGGGTACAATTCAGGGTTAGGTGTACAAATGTTCATTATGCAGGTACCCTTGTTGGTGAGGTGTGCCCCCCTCCCATGGCAGTTTCCCACTACTGCCAATTCCTTTCTTATAGTATTATGATAGTTGTCCAAGGTCTGCTTATGAGTGAGAATATGTGATACTTGGTTCTTTGTTTCTGTGATACATCACTCAGTATTATAGTCTATCCTAGTTGCTGCCAAGTTCATAATTTTGTCCTTATTTATGGTTGCATAATATTCCATCAAGTGTATGTACCACATTTTTTTAATCCAGTCCAGTTTCACGATTTATTTATTTATTTTTAGAAAGCAGGATTTACTGAGAGGACAGAAAATCTCCCAGAGTGGGAGGGGACCCGAGGGGGTTGCCCAGTTTCAAGATTTCTAAAAGAACTAGAAATTGACTTTCCATATGACACAGCAATCCCTCTACTGTGAATATACCTGGAGGAACTCAAATCATTCCACCAATAGTAAAAACATGGAAGCACCAACTGTGCTGCCTATGGAAACTGGACTGGATGAAACAACAATGCTTGACACATGGTAGGTACACAATAAACATTAATTGAATGCATTAATAGGGTAGAGAAATAGGGAAACTGTGCTATAAAAGTTCAGAATGAGGAATAACATTATATCTGCTTAGGCACAGGAGATGGGGGTAAGACAAGTGCTGACCTTGAACAAGTTCTTGAAGGATAAACAGGATTTAAACAGGTTTATCTGCTGCTGTGATTTCAGAGGTCTGCATTTATTTCAGACAGTTATGTGACATGTTGAAAAGAGTGAAATGACAGGGTGGTAAGGCAGATGAAGTCATTAAAGTGATGCCAGGTTTGAGTGTTAATGATTTGGAAGGTGATGGGTCTACATGTGTTGAAAGGAGATGCCACATTTGAATCGGGCCTTGAAACTTTCAGGGTCAGGATCCTTGGTTGCTAAAAATATAAACCAGGTCAGGCCATTATAAGAAAAAAGGTACTTGACTGGAGAAACTGGGGCTCACAGAACTGATGGGAGGTTTTTAGAATCAAGAACTGGCCAACAAAAACTACTGCAAAGGTCTTGCAGCGGGAGCAACCTGCTACTACTCCCTGAACTGAATTTTATCCCTCAATGTTTCTCAATATATTTATTATTAAGTGCACATTTGTGTTGCTTTTAATATTTGTGTACAGATTTTTGTGTGAACACATTTCCATTTATCTTGAGTAAGTATCTAAAAGTAGAATTGCTGGGTCATATTGTAACTATGTTCAACTTTATAAGAAACTTTCAGTCTACTTTCCATAGAAGATGTGCACCACTCATAATACAGTAAAGAGTGTTCTAGTTACTCTGCATCCCTGTCTGCACTTAATATTGTCATTTTGCAAAGTAGGCATATAGTGGTATTTCATTGTGGTTTAAACTTGAATTTATGATAAATGATGTTCAGCATCTTTTCATATGCTTATTTTTCATTTACCCTTCCTCTTAGGCAAAGAGTTCTTACATATGACCATAAAAGAAAAAAAGGCAAAGAGTTCTTACATATGACCATAAAAGAAAAAAAAGGTAAATTGAGCTTCAAAAAGATAAATTGAGCTTAGTAAATGTTTAGGTAGATATGAGAGGTATTTAATAGAGTGAGAAAATCTAGATTCTAGTATCTGCATCAATTAAATATTTTGGTGGCAACAAATGTCACCAGAAGGAGGCTAGCTTTTTCTTGGGGGATAGCAAAACATTAGACTTAAGAAATAGGAAAAAAACATTTGGGGAAATTGAGGGAAATTGAAGGACAGGGAAATGTGGCTAGAGAAGGTAGTTGCAATGTTGATACCAGTGGGCTGAGCAGAGTTTCAAGTGATGTCACTGCCTGTGAACTGGCTGGCCATGCTTAGTAGTGAATGTAGGGAGATGAAGATGTTTGGGGTAGCAAATGACACAATTTCATTCTTTTTTATAGGTGAATTTATTCCATTGTGTATATATACCAGATTTTCCTCATCTATTTGTTCACTGATGGGCCTATAGGTTGATTACATATTTCTGCTATTGTGAATAGTGCTGCAAGAAACATGGGGGTGTAGGTATCTTTTTTATTTGCTTACTTATTTTACTTTGGATAAATAACCAGTAGGATTACTGAATCATATACTAGTTCTATTTTTAGTCTCCTGAGAAATCTTTATGCTGTCTTTCATAGTGGCTATACTAATTGACATTTCCATCAGTACTGTATAAGAGTTCCCTTTTCTCCACATCATCACCAACAGCTGGGTTTTTTTCCCTTGTCTTTTAAATAATAGCCATTATGGCTGGGGTAAGATGATATCTCATTGTGATTTAGATTTGCATTTCCCTGATGATTAGTGATCTTGAGAATTTTTTCATATATCTGTCGGCCATGTGTATGTCTTCTTTTGAGAAATGTCTATTCATGTCTTTTACCCACTTTGTAAAGGAACTAGCTCTAGCTTTTTATATCTATCTATCTATCTATCTATCTATCTATCTATCTGTCATCTATATATCATCTATCACCTATCTAATCTATTATGTTATTTGAATTCCTTGTATATTCTGGATATTAGTTCCTTATCGAATGAACAGTTTACAAATATTTTCTCCCATTCAACAGATTGCCTCTTCACTCTTGATTTTTCCTTTGCTGTGCAGAAGCTTTTAGTTTAATAGAGTCCCATTTGTCTATTTTTGTTTTTGTTGCCTGCACTGTTGAGGTCTTAACCATAAAATATTTGCCTAGACCAATGTCCTGAAGTATTTCCCATGTTTTTATTTTTTCCTTTAAGTTATATAGTTTCTAGTCACTCATATCCTTTCTTGACTTAGGTATTTTCTGTCATTGCTTTGTTGAATTCTAGCATTTTCTCTTTAGGTGCTCTATTATAAGTGTGATTATCAACTCACTATTTTAGTTTTTCTTTATGGAGGAGATGTATAGCAGATGCTTCTAGTCAACCATCTTGAGGGCCCTCTAAGATGGAGATGTTTAAGGCTTAGGAGATCCAGGACTCTAAGGTCAAGGGGCAAAATTGTTAATATGAAGATGAAGGAACCAAAGACGTAAGAAGAGAAGGGAGTGGGAAGGTAACAAAGCAAATGCTGAACCATTGAGGAAGGTTGCTTAGTGTTTCTGCCAAATGTGAAAGTGAATCACATAGCCCACTTAACCCATTTTTGTCTTCTTCAAATATTTCCTTCTTGTTTATACGTGTATTTTCACAGAACCAGTAACACTTAATGCAACAAGCCTAGGAAATATTAATACTTTTTTCATATTTGGCAGTACTCTATGGGATAATAATTTGGCAATACTCTATAGGGTAATAATTTTTTTCGTATTTGGCAGTAATCTATAGAGCAATAATTTGGCAGTACTCTATAGGGTAATAATTTGGCAGTATTCTACAGGGTAATAATTTGGCAGTACTCTATAGGGTAATAATTTTTTCATATTTGGCAGTACTCTATAGTTACTCTTCTAAGACTAACTCTAGGCTGCATATGAAAAAATTGAATATTGACATCCAGATCATAGAGCATATTTATGTTATAATCAGATATCTGCTGTACCAGAAAAACTTGACATTGTGCTCTCAGCCTTCCTGCCTTAGGTTGCCCTATCCCTTGTTTTTCTTAAGAGCTGGATGTCTGTACAAAGAATGCTATTTATCATAATGCTATGATAAACTGTGATCCTCAGGCATATAAACACCTGAATGAATCAACTGGAAGATGTATTTAACGATGTGTATTTTGTAAAAACATTTTAATAATGTTTTTCATTTTTTGCTTTATCACCCTGAAGTAACATGTCAGAATCCATCAGTAACTGATTCTGTACTGTATGGATTTATTATTTTATGAAGTGAGGTTTATCTTTGGTGTGATTATGTTTGGTAGTAATTTTTTTTTTTTTTTTTTTTTTTTTTTTAGTTGGAGTCTCACTCTGTCGCCCAGACTGGAGTGCAGTGGCCGCTTCCGGCCACCGCAACCTCACCTGCTGGGCTCCGGCGATCCTTCCGCCTCAGCCTTCCAAGTAGCCGGAATTACAGGCATGCACTACCACGCCCGGCTGATTTTTTGATTTATTGTAGAGATGAGGTCTCGCTGCCCAGGCGGGTCTCGAACCCGCGGGCTCAGGCAATCCACTCACCTCAGCCTCCCAAAGGCACGGGATTACAGGCTGAGCCACCAAGCCCGGCAGTAATTTTTATTAAGAACAGATGTTATCTCTCACCAATGTTTGTCTATAGTTTGTCCAGATCTGTGCCATGTGGTATGGAGGGATACAGTGCATTGTCCTTTGAGTATTACATTTTAACAGGGGAGGAAAAAGGGATGCCTGAAAGCAGCTAGATTTAATGCCACAGATTTTAGACATTGATTATAAAGTGTCATATAATTTTTAATAATTTTATGGATATTGGAGACGGTGTATGACCTGGAGAGTCAGTGAAGTATTCATGGAAGTTTTGTTGTGGAACTTTGATATAAATAACTTGGGGCAAGGAAGAAGTTCTTAGGATGGAAGAACTTTAAAAAAGCACACAAGGATAAATATGTGTGTCTGTGGAGGAAACGTGTAGAAGTAATGGCAGAAGGGATAGAAGACAGGATTTGAGAACCTGGATGTCAAAGAGTTTCAATGCAAGTTCAGTGGGAAGGAGGGCGAGGTGAGGAGAGAGAAAGCTGAATTTAAAGGAAGTGTGTTGTTGTGCAGTATTTAGGGAGACAGTGATTTGTGCTGAAGAAGTCCAATTACAAGCTCATATTTCCTTCATGGCTAACTCACAGGTTTACCTCCTCTAAAATATCTTCACATTAAGCTCTGGATTTTCTCTTTTTCTGAATGGTGTTGATATTTGAGTGTACATTGACAAATAAATGATGAATGCATTAACTGTGTGCAAGGCATTTTCCTGAATACTAAAGGGGCATGGATTTAAGATGTAATTTTTGCCCTCCAGAAACTTAAAAACAAGAGAAGGGATAAGACTAATATCTAGTAAGTGGAATAAGAAGGCAAGTTGCTATTAGAATACAGAAGAACAAGGGACAGAGGGTTTATGCATGATTAGAAAAGGCAAAGAGGGAGAGAAAGCTTAAAAAACAGTATAGTGTTTAGATTAGGGTAAGAAGGGTAAACAAGTTTGTTTCAAAGTTGTTGACATTCTAAAACCTGGTATAGTCCTGTTTCCTAATGTTTTCACCCAGTTTTGGGAGCATTTCCATATTATCATGAAACGGCCTTCAAAATAACTCTTTAATACATACCCAGAATTTCATGATATATAGATATGTTGACTATATTTAATGATACTTCTATCATCATCATCATCATCATTTGATGCAGTGACACCATCATGGCTCACCTCAGGCTCCACCTCCTGGGTTCAGGTGATTCTTCCGCCTCAGCCTCCCCAGCAACTGGGATTACAACCACACACCACTACACCCAGCTAATTTTTAAATTTTTTTGTAGTGACGAGGTCTCGCTATGTTGCCTAGGCTGGTCTCTAATTCCTGGGCTTAAGCAATCCTCTTGCCTCGACCTCCCTAAATGCTGGGATTACAGGTGTGAGTCACTGTGCCTGGCCTTCTATTATTGAATATTAATACTTAAGTTTCCTTAAGTTTCTGATACTGGAATGACACTACACTGGATATCTTTGTACATAAACATTTGCTTACATTCTGACATTACACACAGAGGGTAAATTACTAGAAATATAACTATTGGGTAGAAAGTTTTTTGAGCATTCCTGAGATGTATTGCCAAATTGCTTTCCAGAAAAGATTTACTGTGCTAGTACCTGACTTTTCAGTGGCTTCTCCAGAAGTTCTAGCCATTTATTAATTTGTTTTTTAATTCATTAAATATTTATTGAGCTCTGACTACATGGGAGAGCACATGCTAGGTTGTTCTAAATTATTATGTTCTGTATTATAATGTAGACTATTTATTGGGTTTTCCTATTTTACTTCACCTGTTTTTCTTCTTACAACATTCATAGCCCAGAATTGAGTATAAAGTAGGCACTTAGTATGTGCTTATACATTGACTGAAATATGAACAATATTCAAATTTTAGTTTTTTTGTGCCAAACCAGACCATGAATGCATTGATTTTCTTTTTTTTCTTCCTTTTTTTTTTTTTTGGTTGAGTTGGAGTCTCACTGTCGCTCAGACTGGAGTGCAGTGGCTGCTCCCGGGCCAGTGCAGCCTCGACCTGCTGGGCTCCGGCGATCCTTCCTCCTCAGCCTTCCAAGTAGCTGGAACTACAGGCGCGCGAAT
>NW_007250925.1:0-421 GCF_000164805.1 Carlito syrichta | reverse complement strand
TCTCGCCTGCCCAGGCGGGTCTCAAACCCGCGGGCTCAGGCAATCCACTCACCTCAGCCTCCCAAAGGCGCGGGATTACAGGCTGAGCCACCGAGCCTGGTTTGATTTTTCTTTTTGTAGTATTTCCTAACTCTAACCAGGGATTATTTTAGTATTTTTTGTTCTTTTGTTGTTGTTCATTCTGTTCTTGTTAAAGGTTGCAGTATTTTCTTTTATCTCTCTGAGGATATTAATGACAATTTTGAAGATATTTTTCTTTTTTGCCCTTCATATTTTGCTTCTCTCATTTGTTTTGGTTTCTACCTTTAATATCAAAAACTTTTTTTAATACCTAGTTTTTCTTGTCTAATAACATCCAGGGAGGGGGCGGGGCAAGATGGCGACCTGGCAACCCGGTGTCTGAAGCCCTCTGCAAGGGAGA
>NW_007250924.1:1565-5771 GCF_000164805.1 Carlito syrichta | reverse complement strand
ATTAGCTGGGCGTGGTAGCACGCACCTGTAATTCCGACTACTCAGAAGGCTGAGGCAGAAGGATCGCCGGAGCCCAGCAGGTCGAGGCTGCGGTGGCCAGGAGCGGCCACTGCACTCCAGTCTGGGAGGCAGAGTGAGACTCCAACTCAAAAAAAAAAAAAAAATTTTGGAGAACTACAATGTGCATAAAGCAGACATAAAGTAAGTGTCCTGCTTAATAAAGATAAAGCAGAGACCTCTGTCACATCAGGTCAAGAAAGATCACTGCTAGCATCCAAAAAGCCCCCAGTGTGCCCCTCCTATCACTGCCCTCTCTCTGACCCCACTATAGCTGCTTTTATTACTATTTTTTTAAAAGACAGGGTTCACTCTGCTGTTCAGGCCAGAATGCAATGGCACAATCACAGCTCACTGCAGCCAAGAAGCCCCCAGTATGCCCCTCCCATCACTGCCCTCTCTCTGACCCTACTGTAACTGCTTTTATTAATTTTGTTTTGTTTTGTTTTGTTTTTGAGTTGGAGTCTCACTCCGTCACCCAGACTGGAATGCAGTGGCCGCTCCTGGCCACCTCAGCCTCGACCTGCTGGGCTCCAGCGATCCTTCCGCCTCAGCCTTCCAAGTAGCTGGAACTACAGGTGCGTGCTACCACGCCTGGCTCATTTTTTGATTTATTGTAGAGATGAGGTCTCGCCAAGTTACCCAGGTGGGTCTCGAACCTGCAGGCTCAGGCAATTCATTTACCGCAGCCTCCCAAAGCACTGGGATTACAGACTGAGCCACCGAGCCCAGCTTATTATTGTTTTTTTAAGAGACAGGGTTCACTCTGCTGTCCAGGTTAGTATGTAGTGGCATAATCAAGCTCACTGCAGCCCTGAACTCCTGGATTCAAGCGACTGGCTTTGTTGCCCAGGCTGGTCTCAAACTCCTGGTCTCAAGTGATCCTCCTGCCTTGGCCTCCCAAAGTGCTAGGATTGCAGGTGTGAGCTACCACCCCCAGCCCGCTATTTTGACTTTTATTGTAATTTTCTTGCCGTATTATTTATTTATTATAGAGATGGGGTCTCACTCTGTCACTCAGAGTAGAGTGCAATCATAGCTCATTGCAGCATCCAACTCCTGGGCTCAGGTGATCCTACCACCTCAGCTCCTCAAAGTACTGAGATTACAGGCCCACGTCACCATGCCTGGCCAATTTTCTTGTTTTTATTTTTTTGTTATTTTTAAATTTTATTTATTTATTTTTTTGAGTTGGAGTTTCACTCTGTCGCCCAGACTGGAGTGCAGTGGCTGCTCCCGGCCACCGCAGCCTCGACCTGCTGGGCTCCGGCGATCCTTCCACCTCAGCCTTCCAAGTAGCTGGAACTACAGGCACGTGCTACCATGCCCAGCTCTTTTTTTAAATTATTATTATTTACTGTAGAGATGAGGTCTCGCCAAGTTGCCCAGGTGGGTCCTGAACCCGTGGGCTCAGGCAGTCCACTCACCTCAGCCTCCCAAAGGCGCAGGATTACAGGCTGAGTCACAAGCCCAGCAATTTTCTTGTTTTTAAAGTGTGGTTTTATCTATTAAATATCAGCCTTTGACATCAGAGATTCGTTTTACCTCTCCTTGAACGTTACATAAATGATATAGTACACATGTCATTTCCTATGTCATTTCTCTCACTCAGCATCCTGTTTGTAAGGTCAAGGTGTTGTATGCAGCTGAGGATGGTTCATTTCCACGCCTGTGCTGTGTGTCCAATGAGAGTGGCTGGTGCCACGAGCTACACGTGGCTGCTGAGTACCTGAGAGTGGCTGGTGGGACTGAGGGACTGAACCTTTAATCTCTTTAGCTGTAGTTACTTTTAAATTTAAAAACTGATACTTGATATAGTTATTAGGAAATATTTAAGTATGTTTGTATAACTTGTGTATATGGTGCCACTTTTTCAACTGCAAATTTTATGAAATCTAAATAAAGATTAAGTATTTTACAGGAGTATATATTATTTATTTATTTTTTGATTCAGTATCTCACTCTGTCACTCTGGCCAGAGAGCAATGGCACGCTCATAGCCACTGCAGCCTTGACCTGCTGGGCTCAGGTGATCCTTCCACCTCAGCCTTCCATGTAGCTGGAACCACAGGCACGCATCACCATGCCCGGCTAATTTTTTTATTTTTTATTTATGAGGTAGAGATGAGGTCTCGCCAAGTTGCCCAGGCTGGTCTCGAAACTGTGGGCTCAGAAAATCCTCACCTCGGCCTCCCAAAGTGCTGGGATTATAGGTGTGAGCCACCATGCCTGGCCACAGGAGTTTAAATGAATGGAGTAACCCTCTAAGTCCTAGAAAGGAAAGAAATCTAAGACCTATCAGGAATTGAAAGGATCAAGGCTGGGCATGGTGGCTTACACCTGTAATCCCAGCACTTTGGGAGGCTGAGGCAGGACTATCGCTTCAGCGTAGGAGTTTGAGGCTGCAGTGAGCTATGATAGTGCCACTGTATTCCAGCCTGGTGACAGAGCAACTTGTGACAGAGCACGACTGTTAAAAAAAAAAAAAGAATCAAGTTGTAAGATGTTACCATTTATGTTAAAAAAAAAAAAAAACCACACACAACACAACCATGTAGATATATGTGTAAGAAGGCATATAAGAAAAGGTCTGGAAGGATTTATAGCAAACTCAGAGTAATAGTTACCTCAGGGATGGGGAATAGGGCACAAGGAGGGTTTTCATTACACCTGTTATGTTGTTTGTATATATTAAGAATATAGTCATGTATTGCTTGTATAATAAAAATAAATTTAATAAACTTTTATTTATTAAAGACAGCCCCCCAAACTTAATTTTTTGTTGTTGTTGTTGAGTTGGAGTCTCACTCTGTCACCCAGACTGGAGTGCAGTGGCCATTCCCGGCCACTGCAGCCTCGACCTGCTAGGCTCCGGCGATCCTTCCACCTCAGCCTTCCAAGTAGCTGGAACTACAGGCGTGCGCTACCATGCCCAGCTAATTTTTTATTTTATTGTAGAAATGAGGTCTCGCCAAGTTGCCCAGGCGGGTCTCGAACCTGCAGGCTCAGACAGTCCACTCACCTCAGCCTCCCAAAGCACTGGGATTACAGGCTGAGCCACCAAGCCTGGACAAACTTAATTTTAAAGTAACCATAGAACTGCATCAACAGAGGTTGATTTGGGATGGTGGAGAAGGAAATACTTTTCCTTGGAAGTATTAGTCTCAAAAATTCTGGACCAAGAGGGATAAAATGCAGTTCATTTTTGTATTCATATTTGCAGAGAATATACTCACAATTCCTTAGTCCAGGGGTATGCTTTCCATGCATTTTTTTCAATAGAGGAGATAGCATTTCCTTGGAAATTTCTGTGAAGAAACAGAATTCATATCCTTTAAGAAGTAGGAAAAGAATGATGGAACAGAACAAGTAAAAAAATCATGGCCACCTTGTGGGGGATATGAAAATGCTGAAAATAATGCCTGTTTTCTGATTTCCAGTTTCAACTGCCCAGTCGGCACCATTAATCAAGACCTAATGCGAGGCCACCCGCACCATGAGGCATACCCGCTACCACTCTTGAACCATCACTAAAACCTGTCTGGGCTTCTACTGCAGTGCTTCCTACTCCCATTACAACCCATCTGGCTTGGCCCCTTCTCTCTCACTTCTAGACTTTTCGAGAGTTTTCTATTTGGTCTCCCTGGATTAAGCTTTCCCCTCAGATCACTCCACACATGGATTATAAAATAATCCTCCTGTTTTAGTCTCAATATTTCTTGCTTGAAAACTTTTTAAGTTGGGTCTCACTCTGTCGCCCAGGCTGGAGTGCAGTGGCACGATCTCAGTTCACCGCAGCCTTGACCTCCTGGGCTCAGGTGATTCTTTCATTCCAGCCTCCCAAGTAGCTGGGACTATAGGAACATGCCACCATGCCGAGCTAATTTTTTTTTTTAGAGAGATGAGGTCTCATTATGTTACCCAGACTGGTCTCGATCTCCTGGGCTCAAGCTATCCTCCCACCTTGGCCTCCTCCAAAGTGGTGGGATTACAGGCATGAGCCACCACATCTACCCTTTGCATGAAAACTTTCAATGGTTCTCCATACCTCACCATATAACCTTCAAACTCCTAGAGCTGATATTCAAGGTTTTTCAGAGTATCTTCACTGTGTCTCACCCAATTCCTTGCATAGAGACTGGTTTACTA
>NW_007250924.1:0-758 GCF_000164805.1 Carlito syrichta | reverse complement strand
AGCGTCGTGAAAGGCGAGTCTCACAGAGTGGTGAAGGTGCCGTTGTAGGTGCCGGGCTCCAGCACAGGCACGTGGTGGAGCCTCTGCTGTGGGCTGAGATCAGCGCATGACAACGTCTCCTCTCTGCAGGAACAGAGCTTGCATATGTCGGTGCTGGTGGTGGCGCCCTGTTCCTCCTTTGTCACAGCCAAAGCCTTGTTTGGGGTGCCACTTTCAGACTGCACCCGGACATCCTGAGTGAGCACCACGTGGAGAGGTCGGCCTCTGGTTGTAGACAGGATTGGGTGCTGAGTCTGATCCTGGGTTGGACGTGGACCTGCAATCTTCTCCAGGGCCTTAGAATGTTCAGTCTCCATAGTGGGCTCTGGGGTTACGACAAGCCCCATGTCCGGCTGAGTTGGGGTCTCTTGCATGCGGGGAGAGAGTTTAACCCCTGTAGCGGGTTCTGCAGTTACAGCAAGTTCCAAACGTTGGGCTGTGACTTGAGTTAGGTTTGCGTGCTGAGTTTGAACCTGGCCAGGGCGCTTTAAAGTCACTCTAGTCGTTGGGGCTGTTGACAGCTCAGCCTGCACAGGGGGTGCTGGCATGATGGTGAGCCCCAGGTCCAAAGGCTGGGCTGGGACTGCCTGCTGGCGTGGAGGTTCGGCCTCCTTCGGGGGCTGCGGAGGCTGAGTGGAAGCCCCCTGCTGGGCTGCAGAGGCTCCCACCCCCTCAAGGAGCTCTGGAGGCGAAGACGAGGCCGCCTGCTGGGTCGGAGA
>NW_007250923.1:24299-70050 GCF_000164805.1 Carlito syrichta | reverse complement strand
AAAAGAAAATGTGCTTTTTAGAAAGGGACCAGATCTTTTCAGTTTCTAAGTTTATCTTTTATGACTGATATTACTCAGCTGTGACTTTATTGACCAGTAGAAAAGGCAGAGCATTTTGTGGACCTTGGACAAGAAAGGAAAAATGGAAAAGAGTCCATGACCAATATTCTAAAATCTGACTTATTCCTAACTTCAGTATTTGGGATGCCTTATTCATGGAGCATCAAAAGTTTTCAAAGCTTTATACACACAGTCTGCCACTCCTGCCCTACCAGTCAAAAGATTACAATCAGTCTAGCATTTACTCTTAATAAAAAAAATTATTTTCTGAATTTTTCACTATAAAATACCTTAATAACTCTCTGTTCTACTACAGTATCCAGCCATTCAATAAAAGCTTCCACGGTGGCATTCTTCTTGAGGAGATCCTTCAGTTCTTGGAACACAGTGATGGAGTCATCTGCCAGGATAAAAAGAAAGAAAGATAGAAAATACAGAATATTACATTCTACTTTAAACACAAGAAACAAAGCTAAAACTAGGAATCGTTACTAGTTTGACAGGTAAGAGGGAAAGACAGATAGATTAAGTTAAATATGTAAAAGGTTACTTTCATATCCTGAGAACTGTAACAAATATATTTTTAGTAGTCTGCTCTTCAAAGATTTAATCATGTGTATATATCTTAATATGTATTGAAATATAGGTTTATTTTATATATGCATGCATATAGTATGGAAGAGTAAGTTATTCATATAGTTGAATATTGAATCTATTGCTTTCATTAAAAGGACCAGATTAATTGAAAGCTAATGACTGAACCAAGCTAAGCTTATTAACTTCCTGCTTTCTGAAATATCCTTTATCTTTAGTAAAATTTAAATTTTGTTCTGCAGGATTGAGCCATTTTAATGAGCAACCTTTTATCATAACATTTAAAGGGACAGTTTAGGACTATCATTTTATTGAAGAGTTTGAGATTTATTCTATAGCCTATAAGTTGTATTTTTTGTTGCATTTTTGACTTTTCAGCGAAAAAGGGTATAAAAACAGTGACTGTCATCTCTTAGAAATCAAGCCTAGTTATCTAGTCACACATATTGACTTCATAAACTCTGATGGCCCAAACCAGAGTAGAAAACCCACTTTTAAAAACAGTACTGTGCTGAGATATCATTTTGATACATATCACACACCATATGATGGCAAGAGTGTAAAACACATACTAAAACACTATTTTGATTATTTTCAAGTTATTTCTATTTTGTTTATTTTTAAGAAATGAGATAATAGATTGTTTTTATTTTTCTCGTATTTTCTACATTTTCCAAGTTTTCACAATAAGTACGGCTCTTTTTGAATAGAGGATATACATTTTTATTTAAAATGTTCCTATAAAACAAGGTGTTTTTGTTTTTCAATTAACTGTGATTTTGCAGCCCAGGGACATCTGGTAAAGCCTGAAGATAACGCTGTCTCAAGTGGGGAGAGGCTGCTATTAGCATCAAGTGGGTAGAGGCCAGGAATCTGCTTAACATCCTACAATGCGCAGGACAGGCTCCCACAGCAGCATTCCGCAGCCCAAGATGTCATCACTGCTGAGGTGGGAACCTCTGAAGAGAATGGACTTACGTTCAGTGTAGATATCAGATTCAGCATCTGAGCTGCCCGAAATAGTAAGAAGGGCCTGAGATCCAATGCTATTCAAGTCAACCCTTTCAATATCAGACACCATAGAATTCACAACATGCTGGTCAAAGAGAGCTGGTCTGGCAATCTGCATAGAAAAAGTAAAAACGACATTACATGTCATAATTTATAGTCTACCTATAGGAAAGTTTTAGTTTTAGCTTTGAGAAAAATAGTTCCTTGAGGTAAAAATATTATAAATAACTTTTTGCTTATTTTAAAGCTAAAAGCAATAGTTGCAATACTTGTAATTATCCCTGTTAAAGATCTGAAATTATTTTTAGACTTAGAAAATGAAAATAATTTGTTTTGTCCATGGTCACAAATAAGAATTTTTAAATGTTGCATTTCTGATCCAAGCTAGTCTTTTAAAACTTAAGGGGCAAGAAAACTTCATAAAGCAACCAATCGTGTAGATGATAGTAATGGCATATTTTAACAATATGCAAATATAATATTTATAATTTATAAATTAGTTTTGTTCTCCTCTATTTAAGAGAGCCATAAGTAGTAGGCAGTTAAAATGTGTTGGGTTTGTGAGTTTCACATCAGAATCACTTGTACCTACTGGATTCACAGGGCAAACAAGTATTTTTCATTTTGATTGCATTCAGAAGTTTTTTTAACTTTTTATTTTGAAATAATTTTAAATCACAGAAAAGCTGCAGGATAGAACAGAGTATTTTCATATACTCTCCACTCAGTTTTTTATCATCTTATATAACTATTGTATATTACCAAAATCAGAAAATTAACATTGGTACAATACTATTAAATAAAACTGCATGCATAATTCAAATTTCACCATTTTTCTCACTAATGCCTTTTTTCTGCCCTAGCACTTACTTTAGGGTCACAAATTGCTTTTAATTGTTGTCTGTCTAGTTTTCTTCAATCTGTGCAAATTTCATAATAATTTTTTATTGGAAGATTCATTTTCGATTTGGTGACTCAAGTACTCTTGGCTTACCAACGTACCTGAGCAAGATGTAAGAAAGAGGTTTGTCGTTTCAGAGAAGATACAAATCTTCGCACAATAGGTATTTTCTTGTCAATTAGGGCTTCTGGCAAGTTTTCCAGGGATGAAACAACCCACTGTTCCCAATTTTTAGCAAAATTTCTTATGTCTGCTAATAAGCTACAAACAAAACTATGTGTTAAATGTTTCATTTTTAAAAATGCATTAAATAATAGTATTTTAGTTGAGTTATTCTATTATCCCATGATTCCAAGAACATGACTTTTGAAGCCTAGGTATGCCATTTATCATCTTCGTCGAAATACCCAACCACCTCAAGCTCCAGTTTTCTCGTATGTTAAATGGGAATAAGAGTAGTATTTGTGTCTCGGATTATATATTATAGTGAGAATATTATGAAATAAGTCATGGAAAGTGCCCAGGGAAAGCATGGCATGAAGGGACCACTCAATAAATAATACTTTATTATTAATATGAACTCATGATCTAGTCATTTTTAAAAACAATTATGGGAAAATGTGCGTACTTTTTACATATTTTAGATTCTTGAGAGACATTCCACTGGGATCACAATATCATTCCATGTATCTAATTTTAGTTTCTAATAACATATTCTTGTAATCCAAATATAATTTGGGGGATGAATTATCAAAAGCATACTAAATGTAGAAACCAATTTAGAAAATAGCAAATGTTGGTTGTGTATATACACACTCACACACACAACTATGTCTATGAGAACATATGAAAATGTTAAAAATCAGTCAAAATGTACATATTTTATTTCAATAAAGCAAATCTAAATATATCTGGGGTGTTACATCTGTTAGCACACAGTGACATGGTACAGGAAAGAGAGTAGGCAGAGTTTGGAGTTAAACAGACTTTGAAATTAGGGCTCTGCTTTTTACTAATTAGCTGCCTCTGAGAAAATAAATTAACTTCTTTCTACTCTCACTTTCCTCATTTGTGAATTTTGGATCATAATTGCTACTCTGAAATAGTCAGACAGGTTGTTAACAAAAATGCAATTACCTAATAATAAAGAATTGGCTAAATATGATATTCACCAATGCTGAAAAATTATGCAACCATTTAAGAGATAATGTAGATCTATATTTATTGATATGGAAAGATTTTTACAGTATACTGTTAAGTATATATATCATGGTTTCATTTTTAAAATGTATGTATTTACAGGTTTTCATAGAAACAGCCTGTGAGATTATAATCTAAGACATTTAAAATGTGATGAGATTATGTGATTTTTAAATGTGCTTATGTATAGTGTGTATGTTTTTCATTTTCTACAATAAACATAAATTTCTCACATACTTAAGATATATATAAATATATAAATAGTTCCTCTTAGACTTGTGTAGGCATTAAATAAAGACTCAGAGTCTATGTTGTGTTTAATAGAGGCCAGCCATTGTTACTATTATAAATAGTCACATGACTGGGTACCTCCCACTAAGTAAGCTCAGTCATATTGCTATGATAGAGAAGTGTTAGATGTATCTGATTCAGAGTAGAAATGAGGTGTTTAAAAACTAAAATTGATAATTAAAAGAAATTATTGGCCAAGCCAATACAAAATATTATGTAAATAAATAAAACAATCTAGAAGAAAAGGTAAATCAAAAATAAAATTTGTTTTATCATGCTAGACATGGTTGCTCATGCTTGTAATCCCAACGCTTTGCTAGGTGGAGGCGAGAGGTTTGCCTGAGTCCAGGGGTTCGAGACCAGCCTGAGCAATGTGGTGAGACCTCATCTCTACCATTCATCAAAAAATTAGCCAGGCGTGGTGGCGCATGCCTGTGGTTCCAGCTACTTGGAAGGCTGAGGTGGAAGGATCACCTGAGCCCAGAAGGTGGGGGCTGCAATGGCCATGAGCATGCCCCTGCACTCCAGCCAGGGTGACAGAGTGAGACTCCAACTCAAAAAAAATTGTTTTATCAGTTAACATCTACTTACTGAGTACCAACTATGTCTAGCCCTTCATAAAATTGTGCCCATAAATATTAAATAGATTGTATTATTTCATTAAACTTTGTTTTCAAATAAAAATTTTACTTTTTTCAAGTTTCTGTTATTCTCGCATCAGAAAAGTGTTTGTGAAAAATCTTCAAGTATCATTTCAATAAACTATTTGGAATTGTATTCCTTTGTTAAAAAAAGGCAGTAATTTTACCATGCCACTTTCTGATTTTGCAATTAAGACCCAAGTTAATAGTGAAAGATAATAATTTCCTCTATCATTTTAATTATTATGGTTATTTTCCATCAATTATCCTCATTTATAATTCTTCAGCTAATTTCCATTAAAGAACTTTCTTAGTATCTTGAAGGCCAATGGTACTTAAATATCTATTTTTTCACTTTGGTCTCTCTCAAATTAAAGAGATTTCAGGTTTGTTTCACATGTTTTGTTTATTGAGATTCAAATATAAGGACTGATGTACGTCTCTCACATCTAATCCAAAGAGACAGAAGTAGTAAAATAATCTTATTGATAAATGAATAAATTACTGCCTAATGTTTTCTTTTCATATAATGTATAAGGTGAAACATTATACTAAGAAATAATCATATTTTATTAACTGAACGTACCTTTCAGGCATTTCTTGCATGGTTGCAGGAATGAGTACATCTGTAAGAACCTTAATCATAGCAAAAGAGAGTTAACATAAATTTTTACTGAGTATTTCTACAGAAAGACAAACTATTTGTCAATTACTTTTTCTTCTTAGCTCCCTAGAGAATAACATGTTAAATCCTTTCTGCAAGTTATAATTTTATCTCTAAAATAAGTGTACATATGAGTCATATGTGAGTGTGTATGAGACAGAAAAATGAGACAATATTGTGTATGCCCTGTATGTTAATTACCAGTGAACTGACCATGGTGCTCATGGACTCATGGATGAAAAGCTGACCACTCTTGAGGGGTGTGACGAATACAGAAGCTCATTTTACACCGTCCTTATAGTGCTCACTGTGCCTTCCTGGGCCTGCTGTAAGAAGATAGGATCATTTAAAGATACTTAAATCTAGGACTTTTGTGTGGCACTAAAGAAAAAGTAGTTGATTTGGAGGAAAAAGTGTGTCCTGAGGGTGTTTCTTGGAGGAGTTGAATGACCACCCAAACAACTCTGCTTTGAGATGGTAAATGTCAATGCACAAGCTCCAGGTCTTTTCTGATACTCACTCTTGGAGTAACCTCCTTTCCCCCTCTAGTGCTTTCTCAAGTTTAGCATTACAGTCATTTAGTGCAAATCAAATCTTTTCTCCAGAAATAATGGCACTCATATTCTATCCAGAAAGAAAGAAAGAAAAAAAGACAATCCTTGCGCTCCTTTTCCTTTCTTTAATTAGAACTCCAAGCAAAGAATATGCTGCACGTACCCCTCATTTTCTTATTGTGTGATGAGGGAGAACTGAGCAGAGCATGAAAATAGGTGGTCCCTTACTCCAGCTCAGGCCAGCCTATCGGTTCTTGGTCGGTCAGCAAAATCGCGTCTAAACTGAGTCTACCTAGATTCTGCTTCACTTTTCTGCAAAGTTGAGAACCTGATAGTGGCAACTAGCTTAAAAGGATTTTATTTCCTAAATGCTTAACAGGAAATAACTTGGGTTTTCTTGCCAACTCGGATTTTTTTTTTAAAGCAGAGCTTTTGTTTTTCCTTATGATAATTTAGCAGGTAAATGTAGGCAAACTGGCTTTATCATGCCCAGACTGCAATATAATTTTATTCTCCCTGCTTGGGCTTTGTTGCTGCTCTAATCAGGGAAGAGACTGATGGCAATCCACCTCTCTCCCTTGTCTATTAAATGTTTAGCTAGAAGGACAACAAGCTCACCCTTATTCAGAATGTCTTTGTGAACCTTCTGTAGACAGCTGAGGACTCTTGTTTGGTTTGAGAACAGAATTAGACATGAATGCATTAAAGCTAGAGTTTTCAAGATTTTTCAAGTGAGTAATCCCATGAGCGTACCTAATCTGCTTTACTCCAAAACATTGATGTTGTGAAAAAGTCAGTGTTATTTTAATCTGAAGACACCTTGAAAAGTTAATAAATATTAACTGCTTTCATATTAGTAAGCCACATTTAGAATGTTTAGCTGTAAACAGAAATTTTGTTTTACTCAATGTAATCTTTTATTAAAATGCTATTCAATATGTACTAAGTGCTTGTTTCCTCATCAGAAAGAAAGAGAGTATATCTCCAGCCAGAAATAACAAAGTTATTGTAAGAATTGTTATTGTAAGAATTTCTCCTATTTGGAGAAATAAATGGTTCATGCTTAAGACGCCTCAAAGAGCTTACCTTATAAAGAATTGAGTCACAAACGCAGAAAATGTCGATGATGACAGGGTTTTCGAGCAAGGGAAGAAGGTGATCAGGCATGCCTTGCCAAAAGTGTAATAGGAAATGCTGGATCTAGGTGCAGAGCAAAAAGCATGCATGGTAAGACTCTCCCCTAGCAAGAACTCAGTAGGAACAGAACTTGAAAGCATGTATAATATGACCCACAAAACATTCTGTGTTACCCTTACCTCTTCAAAGTTTCCGTTAATTGCATTGTCCAGGATACACTGGCAGTGAGTTTTGTACATCATTATGAGAGTATCAACCTATTTCAAGGAAGAAAAATCTTAACCAAAGCATTCTTTTAACACTGCCTTCATTGGTTCATTTGTTCAACACACATTTTGCAAGCTCCTATTATGTACTAGGCAGTGTGCTCAATGCTGGTGTCTCAAAAAATAAAGGGGAAATCCTAATTTCAAGGATCTTGCTGCTTTGTGAAGAGGAAATTGACCATCACATTATAGCATGATATGAACAATGAAAAGGATAATCATGTGGGAAATTGTGGGCCAAGGCAACATCCTAATGTTCTGCCTAATAAGAAAATTACATTTGGTTGGAAAAATAGACATAAATAAAACTCATCAACTCCTCACACAGTTTTATTAAGTGGAGGCAGAGAGCAGTGTGGCATAGCGGTTTCAAGTTTTGGTTTGGAGTCAGTGAGCCTGAGCGCACTGCTCCATAGCACCACTCACTAAGTGTAACTATACAGATTGCTGTGACTCTGCACCCCCAGCTTTCTATCTTTAAGTAGAAATAGCATATTATTCATATGATATTAAGAAATATCAATAAAATATTTATCTATTGAGCAGTTTGACAGATTAAATCAGTAGTTAGTTAGCTTAATATTATATATACCTGAATCTTAGTGTAGTTAAATGTCCTTTTAAAAACAAGTTCAAGCTATCCTGAACATTTACCATAATACTATAAGAAAGGGATTGACTGTAGCGGAATACTGCCAGGGCAAGAGGGAGGGGTCAAAACATCAGTAAGGGTATCTGATCTCAAACCAGGCAAAGTAGGGACCAGAGGGAGGCCCAAACTTTACCTGTACAATGACCAATTGTATACCTAATCCTGACTTGTACCCTGCATCTTTAAAATTAAAAATTTTTTAAATAGGAAAAAAAGAAATATCAATAAGATAAGACGTGATACACAGTGCCTGGCACTCAGTAAAACCTTGTTAAATTATTGCCTTGAATTAGCAAAAATACTAAATGATGCATTTACCAAAAGAAAATTCAAATATTGAGAATCTATTATGAAATGTCTCTATTTCCAAGTTACCATGAATTTGTATTGTATGGTTTTAAAAGTTTTAAATATATTCCAGAATTTGCAATAGATGTGAACTAGATAATATTCTAGCAATTTAAATATATTCAAACTAAGACTTTTATTTTCTGTGCCAGAAATACTGTTGGCTAGTTGTGTGCTGTATATGAAAAGGAGCACAGCTTAGCAGTTAAAGGTATGGTTTTGCCTTTAGATTACCTGGATTTGAATCCCGGCTCTGATCTGCTACCTGCTTGTTATGTAAGCAAGTGGCATTGGGCAAGATACTTGATATTCATGTGCTTTAATTTCCTCATCGATAAAATTGACATGGCAATAACGGTAGCTATCTAATAGGGTTGTTATTAGGACAAAATTAATTAACAAATATAGTGTTGGAATAATCCATAGTACATGTAAAGAAACTGACAGATGTCAGCTATTTTGATCCCAACAGCACCTATGGTGTTGGTGGTGATGAGGGTGTCCTATTCTAACCCTTTGCATTCCACCCTTCATTGCTGCATCCTGGGGGAGAGGGGAGGGGGGAGAGGCACACATCTCTTTGGTCTAGCTCTCAGCTGTGTAATGATGACATGAAAATCACCAATTCACTTCCAAGGAGATACACTGACTGCTAGACACCTTTAGCAGGGTAAGACAGCATCGATGCAAATGAGACTTTCTCTATACCCTGGGCAATGCTGTTATATTTTTAGATGCATCTTCAAGTCATGCATTTTAAATGAGGATAAGGAGAACATAAACGATGAAAGGAAAGTCATAACTGTTGTCAAAAAGTAACCTTTGTGTGTGTATCCAAAAGAATTGAAATCAATGTATCTAAGAGATATCTACACTCTCATATTCATTGCAACATTATTTACAATAGCCAAAATAAGGAATCAACCTAAGTGTTTATCAGTGGATGAATGGATAAAGAAAAAGTTATATATATATTACATATATATATTATATATATATGTAACAATAGAATATTATTCGCCCATTTAAAGCAACATGGATGGAACTGGAGGTCATTATGTTACATAAAATAAACCCGGGAACAAAAAGATGAAGATTGTATGTTCTCATACGTGGGAGCTAAAAAAGTGGATCAAATAAGGTAGAGGGTAGATTGGTGGTTAGCAGAGGCTGGGAAGGGTAGGGGGAAGTGGGATTGAAGAGAGGTTGCTGAATGTATACAAATATACAGTTTGATAGAAGAAATAAAACCTAGTGTTTGACAGATCAGTAGGGTGACCAGAGTTTACAATAATCTATGTATATTCAAAATAGTTAAAAGAGACTAATTCATGCTTCTAATATAAAGAAAAGGCAAACATTTAAGGTGATGGATATCCTAAACATACTTATTTTATCTTTACAAATGATATGACGGTATTAAATTATCACGTATCCCCAAAATATATAAATCTATTATGTATCAATTTAAAAGTTTTAAAAATTAATCTTTTGAGTCCTGAAACCTACTAAAGCACAAGTAAGCTTTTATCTTCACAAGTATGTCTATTTATTTGTGTCAACATGTATTGTTTTATATACAAATCACCAAAAATGTTCAGTGTTACTATTAGTACTTCATTTGTTTAATACTTACATACTCTTAGAACAAAAATTGTAATTGTATTATACTTTGCACCCTTGGCAAACATAATTTCACTCACTTTTTCTGAGAACAGACATCACATTAGAGAGAGCAGGAGTGGAGGCAAGACTTTGCTCCGTTAGCAGCAGGGAGCGTGTGACGGAGGTGACACTGTGCTCAGTCAGAAAGCCGGCCCCCCACTTCAACCAGCACCTCATACCGGGGTCAGCTGTTCACTGGGCGGTCTTCATTCTTCCTGCCTTAAAGTAGCAGGTGGGTGCAGCCCAAGCCCTCCTTCTTGGAACTGATAAGTTACCTGGGGAACTTAGCTTCTGGCTAAGGAGGTGAAAGGGTTAGGCTGTCTTCGAGGACAAAGAGGAGTGTGAGTCCCTGGTGCTCATGCTGGAGTCCCTTGGGAATGAACTTTAAAACCAAGGGTATTATAAGCATCCTGAGAGTTGAGTGACCAATGATTTCCAAACCTGTCTTTTGGATTGGCAGATAAGAAATTCCCTGGAGTCCAGCAGAGAAATTGAAATAAACTTTTGGAACCTGTTTCTCACCTCTCTTTTCTTTGTTGCTCGCCCTCCCTTTCCCTCTCTCTCACCAGGGATATTTGCACAGTAAACATCTTCATGATAAGGTTGGGTGTAAGCCATCCTCTCTACAAAGTAACCCAATAATACTCTCCCCCAAAGAACTGAGACTCCACCAATTTCCACAGGCTTCCTCACAAACTGCCATGTTAACATATTCTGGTGATTTCTCAAACATAAAGTCATTATATCACATATATATGTTTATCAGCTAAAAAAATTTTGTGATAACCTTGAGAAATATGATGGAAAAGGAGAATAGAAGGAAGTGGACATACTTCAGGAGACGCACTTGGAATTGGTATCTTAGAATTATCTTCAATATTTTGCCTATTCTTAACAGGCAGAGTGTATCTGTCATGAAAACAAACCCTGTAAGTTGCTGTGCATCTCTATCGATAAACTTCTGAAAAAATAAATTTGCTGTTTTTAATTTCTTCTTTTAACAAAAAGCCCATTACTAAAGTAATATGGCTAAAACCAGTTAATTATATTCCTCTTTTTGACCATCAAAATATAAAATGGCTCAATATAACATAAAAGATGTTTTCCTCAAATGCTAATTACAAATGAACTTTAATTGAAAGAAAAATGTAGAAATCATTATGCTTTGATCCATTAATGATTCCTGATATTAAATAGCCAATAAATCCCTAACAAATGACTCTCAAGGACAGAAATAATAGAGGATTTAGTCTTAGACGTTCTTACACAAGCGTTAAAAAGTCACATTGAGGATTATTTATAAACTAAATCTAATGAAAAGTTTTTTTAAATGCTAATGTAGAAGAGCACAGAATTTTAGCAGTGAAAGGAGCCTTTGTAATCATCTGGTGGAGTTCTTACATTTACCTAGGTATCTCCCCTCAGTACTAGGGACCTAGATTCTAGATATATACTTGTTGACTATTTATTGGAATAAAATAAAGAAAATCGAAAACATAAATTTTTAATTGAAGAAACTGCATGTGATAGACACATTCTAGTATTTTCTTCCTCCCTGGAGTTTTAACTAGAAAATAATCTTTAGTCTTTTAAGGTTTATTTTACCACCTTCTGATTACATACTATCATGGAGATGGTAAATAATTAATTGGAAAGTGTTTAATCAATATTAGTAAACATTTGTCTCTCCTATAAATCAGTCGATTATGTTTGATCATGCAGCCTCCTGACTGCCTCCTGCAGTGTGATGAGATTCCCAGCAAATTGACATATGGAACCGACATATCAGAAAGTCAATAGAGAAGTATCTTTAATTGATACCTTGTCCTTAGAAATGCATCCTTGGTACACAAGGTGTTGAGCGCTAGGGAATTCTGGAAGAAGTGTTCCAGTTTTTGAGCTAAGCGAATATTTACGAGTGAAGCCACCCTATAATTTGGAAAAATGAAAACAAATAAATCATTATCAACTATATGCCTCCAAAATACAATTCTAATAAAATACAAACCCATAAGATTTAATTCTTCTGCACCTTACAAACCGTGAGAAATTAGGAGATTTGAGTAAACTATTTATACTGTGTAACTGAATAACCTAGACACGTCAGCCAAATAACAAGGTTTTTTTCCCCCAAACCTTAAACAGCTTCATAGTTGGGATATTTTTCCTCACTTTGGATTTCAATTTTGGATATTTGTCAGTTTCCATAACTTTTTAGAAATTTAATTTAAGTTCACACTTGTTAATGACATAAATTTTGGAAGATCTACATTTGGAACTATTGAAATTATTTTAACTACAAGAGTATTAGAAATTACCAGATTCAACCTTCTCCTCTACAGATAAGTAGATGAAATGATTAGCAGTTGATTAATTTATCCAGTATCAGGGATAATTACTGGAAGAATTTTAATTAGAGTCTATGTCTTCTAAATCCCAAATTAGTACTCTGGACTCTGTCACATCAACCTTTCTTTATCCTAAATTCAGGTATTTGTTGTTCTTTCACATCTCTTGGGGAAATCACCCCATGAATCGCTTTCAGAAAATTAGAAAAGTAACAAACAACTTACAATGCTGCTGGGTTGATATAACTACAAAACACCTACACAGCTGGGTGTTGTGGATCACACCTGTAATTCCAGCATTTTGGAAGTCAGAGACAAGAGTACTACCTGAGCCCAGGGGTTGGAGACCAGCCTGGGCATCATAGGAAGACCTCATCTGTACAATATACATGCATACATAAGCTGGCCATGGTGGGGCACACCTATGGCTCCAACTACTTGGAAGGCTGAGGTGGAAGAACCACATGAGCCCAGCAGATTGAGGTTGTGGTGGCCATGAGTGTGCCACTGCACTCCAGGCTGGGTGACACAGTGAGACTTCAGGGGGGCAAAAAAATCCACACAGAAGGGACAATGCATATTCATAACATAACTGGAGCCTCAGCAGGTCAGTCAGGCCATTACTGATTGGTCCTGCTCACAAACAAAATTTTAACAATTTTGATTGTAATCAAAAGTTAGGGCAAAGAATGAAATTGTGAATATAATAAAGAGAGTAAAGTGTCCCTGGCAAGAACAAAAATGCTATTTCCCATAGTTTTTCCACATTTATTTCTAGACTTTTTGTTTTTCTTTGTTTTGCTCTGTTGTTTTGAAAATATTTACTAGACAAAGCTTTATTACTGACATAGATAGGTTGGGTTCTTATCCTGACCTATTATTCCTAGTTTTTGTAGACGTTTTTAGACATCATAGTAGAGCTGAAAGGAATTGGGAGGACTTTTGAGTCTTTAAACAGCAGATATTTTAGAAGTACTGATTTCTGGCTGGGTGCAATGTTTCATACCATAATTCTAGTGATTTGGGAGGCCAAGGTGGGAGAATCGCTTGGGCCTGGGCAACATAGTGAGATTACAACTCTACAAAAAAAATACAATAATTAGCCAGGTATAGTGGCGCATTCCTGTGGTCCTAGCTACTTGAGAGGCTGAGGCAGGAGGATTCCTTGAACCCAGAGAGGCTGCAATGAGCTATGAGTGCACCACTGCACTCCATTCTGGGTGACAGAGCAAGACTCTGCCTCTAAAAAGAAAGTAAAATAAACAGTACTTATTTGTTATCGAGTAATTTTATATAAGATTTAAACAAATTTTACATTTGAAGTATAGTAGAAATTCATTTTTTAAAATTGGTTTTTAATTTTTAATCCTGTTAACCTCTATTTTCAAGTCTGAGTTATTCTGAGTAAATAATTTTTAAAAATTAACAACTATTACATCAGTAATCATCATAAATTGGTATAATAGCACAGCTGATTCCAACCTACTCTGTTTCTTAATCTGTCTTAACTCAGGATATGCTTCAAAGGATTTCAATCATTTGGACTTGCCATTTATGAGCATCAATTATCATTGCACTGTCAAAGAATGGCACTGTTAATAAATAGGGGAAAATGTAGAATGCAATAAAAGAAATAATTTAATATTTAAATGAAGGAAATTATGTGGCAAAATATGAAACTAACATCTGCTGGGTAATATAACAAAAATGTACCCTAATCCTAATTTTAGGAAAATTTACACATTTTGAATACTTTTTCTCTCAGGTGGAAAATCATCTTTCTCCATCTCAATATGTAATTTAGTGAGATATAAAAAAGAGAAATAAAGAATTATAAGCCAAAAAGAGATAATACATAGTGTTGTATTAAATTTAAATTTAGAAATAAGAGAACCACTAAAGAAATATAACTAGTATCAAAAATCTTTTCACACACACAAAAATAGGCCCAAAAGATTTAATGGGTGGCTTTTATCAAGCATTCAGGAAACAGATAATTTCAAGTTTAAAACAATTTTTTCTGACAATAAAAATAATAATCACTCTCCAATTCACTTGGAAACATATATGTCAAAACTAAACAAGAACAGAAAAATAAAGAATTTCACATATCACCACACACAGCAAAACAAAATACAGCAGGGTATAAGAATGATATTACACAATTTAGGTTCATATTCACCACAATATCAACAGGAAAAAAAGAAGAATACTAAATATTATGCAATCACCTCAACTGAAACAGAAAATGAATTTGTTTAAAATTCAACTCCTATTTTCTATCTTCTCTCTCCTAGGTGTGTGTGTGTGTGTGTGTGTGTGTGTGTGTGTGTGTGTGTGTGTGTGTGTGTAAGCTAGAAATAAAGGAACACTTAATCATTATACAAATTTTATTCAACTTTTCAGCTTACAAGAACAAAAAGGTCACAAGGCATGCAAAGAGAAAAATATGATACACTCAAAGGACCAGCCAAATGTCACAGAAAAGATCAGCTGTAAGACCTACTAAACAAAAGCTTTAAAACAATTATTTTGAAGATGCTCAAATAACTAAAGGAAGACATGGAGAAAGCCAAAAATAATGATTGAACAAAATGGAAATATCAACTAAGAGATAGAAAACCTAAAAAATAATTCTAGAGCTAAAAAATACAATAACTGAAATTTTAAAACACATTAGAGGAATTCAAAGGCATATTTGAGCAGGCAAAATAAAGAATCAGTGAACTAATAAAGAACAGACAACTAAACTTATTGAGTTTGAGAAACAGTAATAAAATAATTAAAGAAAAGTGAACAGAGCCTAAGGAACTTGTGGGACATCATCAAGTAGACCAACATATACATTGTAGGAGTTCCAAAAGGAGAAGAGAAAGATGAAAAGGAACAGAGAGACTATTTAAAGAAATAATGTCCGAAAACATCCCAAGTTTGATAAAAGAAATAAATATAAAGATCCAAATAGTGTGATATTCCAAATATGGTGAGCTCTAAAGAGACCTGCATCAAGGCACATTATAATCAAAT
Source organism: Carlito syrichta (assembly GCF_000164805.1). Lineage (NCBI taxonomy): Eukaryota > Metazoa > Chordata > Mammalia > Primates > Tarsiidae > Carlito > Carlito syrichta. The sequence goes on along the minus strand of NW_007250923.1, from coordinate 54,691 downwards.
TTAGAAGGACAAAGAATCTTAAAAGAGAGAATTGATTCATCACATATAAATAGGTCTCAATAAGATCATCATCAAATTTTTAATCATAAATTTTAGAGGTCAGAAGGCAGTAGACTGATATATTTAAAGTGCTAAAAGAAATAAACTATCAAACAAGAATTCTACCTCTGGCAAAACTGTCCTTTTTAAGTGAGGGAGAAATTAAGACAGTCCCAGATAAACAGAAGTTGGGTTAGTCACCACTAGACCTCCTCTGCAAGAAATGCTAAAGGGAGTCAGGTTGAAATAAAAGATCAGTGGACAATATCTTGAAAACACATGAAGAAATAAATATTTCAGCAACTATAAAAGCTAGTGTTAGCTGTAACACTATTCTGTTTTTTATATAATGTAATAGTCTAATACATTAAAATACAATAAGAATTCCAAGTATTTGCATAAGAAACAAGTTAACCTAATCAGAAAAAAAGAAATAAAATACATTTTAAAATAATTAACGTAGCCGGGCTCGGTGGCTCAGCCTGTAATTCCGCGCCTTTGGGAAGCTGAGGTGAATGGATTACCTGAGCCCGCAGGTTCGAGACCCGCCTGGGCAGGCGAGACCTCATCACTACAATAAATCAAAAAATTAGCCGGGCGTGGTAGCGCATGCCTGTAATTCCGGCTACTCGGAAGACTGAGGCGGAAGGATTGTGGAGCCCAGGAGGTCGAGGCTGTGGTGGCCGGGAGCAGCCACTGCACTCCAGTCTGGGCGACAGAGTGAGACTCCAACTCAAATAATAATAATAATAAATGTAAAAGCTAGTATTATTATAATTTGGGGTTTGTAACTCCATATTGTTTTCTATGCAATTTAAGAGACTAAGGCATCATAACAATACAACTATAGTATACACTTTTGGACACACAATGTATAAAGATGTTATTTTTGTGACACAATAACTGAAAGAAGTGATGACAGAAGTATAAAATAGCAGAGCTTTGTACGTTGTTGAAGTAAAACTGGTGCAAATTCTGATTAGAGTGTTGTAAATTCAAGATGCTAAATGATAATCAAAGAAAATATGCACAAGAGGAAATTAGAAGACAATTAAAATGTTTTATCATAAGAAAAATCAACTAACTCCCCCCCAAAAGATAGTTATATAGGAAATGAGGAGCAAAAAAGCTATGAAGCACATAGAAAACAAATAGCAAAATAATATAAGGAAGTTCCTCCTTATCAGTAATTAGTTTAAATGTAAATGATGAGTCAAACTCTCCTAGCAAAAGGCAGAGATTGGTAAAATGGATTAAATAAGAATGATCCAACTGTATGCCATCTATAAGAGACTATTTTTAGATATTCCATGCAAATACTAACAAAAAAATAGCAGGAGTGGTTGTACTAATATCAGACGAAATAGACTTTAAATTTTAAAAATTTATAAGACACAAAGAAGTACATTGTATGTTAACTAAAAGCTCAGTACAACAAAAAGACCTAACAATTATAATAATTTATGTACCTAACGACAGATAACCAAGATATATAAAGCAAAACCTGACAGAATTAAATAGAGAAATGGGCAGTTCTACAATAATAGTCAGAGACTTCGATACCCATTCCCAATAATGAATAGAACAACCAGTTAGAAGATAAGTAAGAATATTTAGGACTTGAGCAACACAATAAACCAACTAGATCGAACAAACATATACATAATACTTCAACCAACCGCAAGCATACACATTCTTCTCAAAGGTACATGGAACATTTTTCACGATAGACCATGTGAAAGGCATAGATTAAGTCTCAATAAATTTGAAAAGAGAGATGTCATGCAAAATATCTTCTCCAACCACCACAGGATAAAGTTAGAAAACAATAACAAGAAAATCTTGAACATCACAAATTTTTAAAAATTAAACAACACATTCTTAAACAGCCAAGGAATCAAGATAGAAATCACAGGGAAGCTGGGCTCAGTGGCTCAGCCTGTAATCCCGCGCCTTTGGGAAGCTGAGGTGAGTGGATTGCCTGAGCCCGCGGGTTCGAGACCCGCCTGGGCAGCGAGACCTCATCTCTACAATAAATCAAAAAATCAGCCGGGCGTGGTAGCGCATGCCTGTAATTCCGGCTACTTGGAAGGCTGAGGCGGAAGGATCGCCGGAGCCCAGCAGGTCGAGGCTGCGGTGGCCGGGAGCAGCCACTGCACTCCAGTCTGGGCAACACAGTGAGACTCCAACTCAAAAAAAAAAAAAAAAGAAATAACAGGGAAAATTATGAAATTCTAACAGACAAAAACAGATATACAACATATCAAAAAATACAGACTGCAGTGAAGATAATGATACACAAATTTTATAACTATAAATACTAAATATCAAAAAACAAAACAGATCTCAAATCAACAACCTAACTTTACAAATTTTAGAACTAGGAAAGAAAAGAACAAACTAAATTCACAATGAGCAGAAGAAAGGAAATAATAAAAATTGGAGAACAGATCAATGAAATAGAGAGTAGAAAAACAATAGAGAAAAACAATTAAAAAGATCAAAATTGATAAACCTTTAGCAAAGTTGACTTGTAAAAAAGAAATTACTAAAATAAGAAATGAAAAGCCGAGCTCGGTGGCTCAGCCTGAAATCCAGCGCCTTGGGAGGCTGAGGTGCGTAGATTGCCTGAGCCCACGGGTTCGAGACCCACCTGAGCAACTTGGCGAGACCTCATCTCTACAATAAATCAAAAATTAGCTGGGCGTGGTAGCGCGCGCCTGTAGCTCCAGCTACTTGGAAGGCTGAGGCGGAAGGATCGCCGGAGCCCAGCAGGTCGAGGCTGCGCCGGCCGGGAGCGGCCACTGCACTCCAGTCTGGGCAACCGAGTGAGACTCCAACTCAAAAAAAAAAAGGGAAATGAAAATGGAGACATCACTACTGGTTCTATAGAAATAAAAAGAATTATAAGACAGTACCATGTACAATGTACACCAAAAAAACTGATAATCTAAATGAAATGGACAAATTCCTGAAAACACAAAGTCTACCAAGACTGAATCATAAAGAAAACGAAAATTGGAATACTTAATTTCTGTACTAGTTATAGATCTATTCTGATTTTCTATATAGAGAACGAAGACTTAACAACATAAAAACAAAAAATAAAATAATGATTGCCAGGGACTTGAGGCAGGGGAGATGGGAAGTTAATGTTTAATGGGTTTAGAGTTTCAGTTTCTCAAGATGAAAAGAGTTCTGGAGATGGACAGAAGTGATGGTTGCACAACGATATGAATGTAGTTAATACCACAAAACTGTACACTTAAAAATTGTTAAGACAGTAAATTTTATGTGCATTTTACCATAGTAAAAACTTTGAGAAACATCAATTACAGATGAAATGCCTTAAATGTTAAAAGCGATTTTATACTTTTAAAATAATTTACAGATGTATCTTTATGATCTTGGGGCCATATACAAATTTTCAAAACAAGTCATAAAAAGCACTAACCATAAAATTTTACAATATTATCTTTATTAAAAGATACTATAGAGTGTTGGGTCATAGATACCATTTTATATCCACAGAATTGGTAAAAATGAAAACATCATTCAACATCAAGTGTACCAATACAAAAGGTATGCACATACACAGTTGGAGAGACATAAACTGGCACAACCACTTTGGAAAATAATTTGACCTTAACTCATAAAGCTAAAAATGAGCATATCCTAGAATCTGGAATTCCATCTTGTAGATGTGAATGTGAAGAATGATTGTGTCAGTGATGTTTTTCAAGCCAAAACCTTCCACCCACAATGGAATAAATAAAATGATTTTTTTCATTAATTGAATACTACACAACTAAAGGAACCGGAACTTCATACATTAGCATTAAGAATCACAAAGCCTAACACTGAATAAAAACAGAATGTCATGAAAAAAATGAATCTTTTTATTTAAGATAAAACTGGGCAGATAATAAACAATATATTGTTTGGAGATATATTTATAAGTAATAAAATTTAGAGAAAAACAGAGGAGTGGGTAACACCCAATTCTGGACAGTGGTAACTCTTGGTTAGTAGGAAAGAGAAAGTGACTAAGGTGAGTTCACAGAAGACCTCTCTCTTTCAAGCTGAGGTAGTAGGCCTTGAGTTTTATCTTACAGTTATTTTTAAAACTCTATGCATGTGCTTATGTATGTGGGTGGACGTGGGTGTTACTAATAATACATTTCCCAACAAAAAATGTTAGCATGCTAAGGAAACATGCTTTAAGGAAGAAAGTATATGTCTTTTATTTTAATAACTTTTAAAGACGCTCATGTTGATAAATAATAATCTTGTGTAATTGAAGCTAGTAGTATCTGTAAATATCAATAAGAGACAAAAGAGCCCAATGTAGAAATTTTAAAAATTAAATTTCTTTGGATATGTTAGCAAATGTGAACAAAGATGGCATAAGTTACAGAAACCAGATAATAATAGACTATCTAAAATATGTAATACAAAAAAAAAGTAAGGACTAATCATCTGGGAAAAAGGTCGAATGTTCTCATTTTAATTCCACTAACATGTTGGCTATTATAATTGTACTGAAAAAGATGCCAGATCATAGGCCAGCTACAAAGGTCTGGGTTTGCTTTGTTGCTTTTCTTTCTCAACTGATCACATTGGGGAACTCTAAATAATCTTATTTCTGAAAGAAATTTAGAAGGATCCTAAAGAAAAGAAACAAATATGATTAGAAGACAAGAGGGTCTGATTTATGAGGAAAGATTAAAGGAGTTAAGCTGCACAGCCGGGCTAAGTGATGACGAAGGCGAGCATGATAACAGTCTACAAATATTTGAAAAGCATATATCAAGGAGGGAGGATTTGATATTTATCTTGGTACAAAGTTGCTCAACTGGCCATGAATGGTGGATGTTAGGGAGAAAGAAACTCAAGCTATCAAGGAAACTTCCTGATAGAAATGTATGAAATCAAGGGACCTATTCCCTAAGAAATAATGGCAACTTAAGCTAGTTGAAACAAGATTTGGCCCACATTAGAAGGTCACAAGAAAAAAAAAAGACTTTCTTTGATCAGAAGAAAGTGTTAGAATTAGGTTTGTTCATTTCTTTTATGTGGGGGGATTTAACAGATTCTGAGACAATAGCTAAAACATTTATAAAATTAATAATCACTGCATTTATAAATAAAATATTTAAAACAAACTGCAATTACATCCTTTTCCTGATTTTTTGTTTGTTTTGCTTTTATATTTTGAACTATTTACAACTTTTTAAAGGTATAGAGAAAAAATAATAAACACCCATGTACTTATCATCTTCATTAAGACATCAGATGTTTCCCATAACAAAGCAGCCTTTGTAAGTCAGACTGAACTCATTCCCCTCCTTCCACACAAGAAATACATAATACTGTTCTAGATTTGGTTTAGATCATTCTTATTAAAGTCTTTAAATTTTACCTTGTACATAAGTGTTCCTAAATGATATATACTATTGCTTTAAAACTGGTACCATGCAATATGGGTCCTTCTACATTCAATGTGCTTTTTATACTCAGTTTTAGGTTTTGAGATGACCTTAATTTGATTCTTGTTACTGTCGTTCACTCATTTCCAAGTCAGTAGAGTACTCCATTGTATAGATACATAAAAATGTATTTTCCTGTTATAGCATAACAAACATTTATCTTCCAGTATTCCACAATTATAAACAATGCTGCGATGAACATCCTCATACACACCTGCTTGTGCAGTGTGAAAATGTCTCTAGAAATGCAGTCAGAAAGTGTACGCATCTATAACTTCACTAGATATTGTTCCTTCTGCTGTTTATGAGAGTTCTTTTGCTCCACATTCTTGCCAGCAATATATCTTTAGATTTTTTAATTGTTACTAACCTAATAGCTGTGAAATGATCACTCATTAAGATTTTAATTTGCATCTCTCTGATTAATATTTAGATTTTGTACTTTTTATTGGCGGGAATGACATTCAAAATATTTATTGACCCTATTTTTTGGACACTGGTCAATCCGAATGGACTCCAGGAACACCAGCACTAATAGTCATCTTTTTTACTTTGTGTGAAATGCCTGTCCATGTATTTTGCCATATTTCTACTGGGCTGTCTTTGCATTATTAAGTTAAATTCTTACACCTTCTAGAACGGTGCTATCCAATAGAACTTTCTATGAAGATAAAAACATTCTATGTCTTTACTGTCCACATGGCTTGTAAGCACTTGAAATGTAGCTAGTGTGACTGAGAAACTGAATTTTTTATTTTATTTAATTAATGGTCAAATGTGGCTATGGCTACCATATTGCACAACATAATCATAGATAATAATTCTCTGTCATGTATACAGATGCTTCTCGGTTTACACAGGGTTACATCCCAATAAACCCATTGTAATTTGAAAATATTGTAAGTAAAAAATGCACTTAATATACCTAATTTACTGAACATCAAAGCTTACCCTAGCCTACCCTATGTGTGCTCAGAACATTTACATTAGCCTATAGTTGGGTAAAACTATCTACCACAAAACCTATTTCATAATAAAGTGCTGAAAATCTCATGTAATTTATTGAATACTATCCTGAAAGTGAAAAGTAGAATAAATGTATGGGTACTCAAAGTACTATGTATAGCTTTTACACCATCATAAACTTGAAAAATCGTTGAATTGCACCATCATAACTTGGGGACAGTCTGTATATGATTTATAAATATCCAGTTTTGTTTTACACATTTGAGGAGATATATACACACACTTGCTTTTGTGTCCTTTATCATATTAACATTTTTCCATATCATTAAAAGAGGCTTTTAATAAATAAAATAATTATTCAGCCCCTTTAAAGTATGTAACCATTTCTTTATTATTTGTTATTTGGGTTGCATATAGTTTTCCACTGTAGACAATAACAATTTTATACAAAATGCTGTATTTTCTATTTTTATTTCATTATGTGAAATTTATACAAAAGTATAATTAGTAAAAGAAATGCTATAAACACTTTAAAGGTCCTTCATACAGATCTTCCAATTGTTTTCCAGAAAATTCATTCTACCTTCACCAGTAGGATATGAAAAAAATTTATCTCACTATACCTTCACCAGCTTCACAACAATGTTTAAATATTTGATAATTTTATAATGCAAAGTGTTATCTTAATTTTTATTCCTTTTGTAATCTATTTTTCATGCATTTATTAGCCTTTTCTTCCTTATGTATATCATCTATTCATATCTTTTATACTGGTCTTCATTTCTGATAAGTTTAAAGATTTTTTCAAGTAGTAAAGATATTATTTCATTGTCATATTTACTGAAGATATTTCTCCCAATTTTCTCTTTGACTTCAATTTTTGTATATAATGTTTTTGATATGAAGAAGTCTCCAGTGTTTTTCCTTTTTCCTTTGAAATTTCTTAAATTGTTTTTATGCTTATAAAGTGAATAACTCCATCCAGAAATGAGGTAGATACACATACTTACTCCTAAGTATTTTTTTTAATATTTAATAGTTTATATTAAATTCATTTAAGGTATGAGATATAGATTTTTTTTTAAATAGATCATTTTTCTAACACTATGTTCAGAATAATTTTATGTATCTGACACTCATCCTTCCTCCAGATAACACTGAAAAATATTTTTTTCTTCATTGGTTGTAATACCTCTTTGATCATATACTAAATTTTTATATATATTAGGGTCTTTTTTTCAGGTACCTAATCTCTACTGTGAATTTGTTCCACCTATTGTTGAGTCACTATCATTGTGTTATAATATTTTGATATCTGCCAGGCAAGTGTCTTTTTGACTCTTCTTTTTTACAGTTCTCTTAATTATTACTTCTTGTATGTTCTTTTAGATTAGGCTTGTAGCCATTTTGGTCATTTCCAAAAATTAATTACTCATTCAAATTTTTATTAGAATATAAAATATCTAAATTAATTTAAGAATTGACATATTTATAATATCTAGCATTCTTATCTAGGCATATGGAATGTAATTTCCTTTAAAAGTTTCTTTTATACCTGTTGTTTTTTTTTCTAAACAGGTAATATGCTTCTCGTATTATAACTGCTCCTGAATATTTTGCATTTCTGCTGGCTTATGCCACTTCAATTTTATAATTTTCTACCTTTCTTGTCTTTCATGATGACTGCTGATAACCTCTCTTAATAGAGGATCTGTGAGAAAATTAAGTTCCACAGAAAGTGATTTGAGTAACCATTTTCTCAATTATCCCAAGAATGGCACTTAGTACCATTCTGCTTGCATAAAAGAGTCTATTACATTCCATCAGTGTCTTGGGGCACTCAGGCTACATTCCTTCTGGGAATCCTAGTTGGAAATACTGGCACTTTCTTTAAGCTCTTCAAACTCCTACTTTCCCTCATGATTTTCACTCTCAGCAGATGTCTTAAACTACTACCCCTGAGAGAAATCCAAAACCACCAAGTAGAAACTACCTCAACTTCCTGCCACAAAATCTACAAGGCTCCTTGAGCTTATTCATTCCTCCTTCCGGTTTCAATGGAAGAAGTGCTCCTTCTCGCCAGGGCCAGTTTCTCCACTCTGTAGCTCTTCCCTTTGACTTCCTTGGTGACCTGTGCTCTCAACTTTTCCCTCTTTCATATCTTCATTCTCTATCCTCTACTAGGTCTGTTTTAACAACAGAACATTAGTTAATCTAATCATCCTTCGAGCTAAACTCCAAGTCCTTTTCCAACTATTGCTCTCAACTTGACTAAATTTCCTACATTTGATGCCACTCATTTCACAAACCAATCAAACCCCAATTCACCACTTAAACTGTTCTCCCTGAATTCATTAATTACCTCAACGTAACTAATTCCACGGATCCTCTCTAGTGTGTATCTTGATGCCCTGTCAGCACTATTTGATAGTAGCAAGTATCCCTTTCTATTGGAAGCATTTTTTTTTCCCCCTTTGGCTTTTGTGACTTATAGTCTCCTCCTTCTCTTCTTACATCTCTGGCTCTCTTGGGTCATCTTGCTGACACTCTTCCTCTTACCCACTTTTACAACTCTTTTCTGGTACTCTCTTGTCTTCTCATTCATTTTTCCTCCAGGTATTTTTATCTATTAGCATGGCTTCAGTCACCATCAAAGGAAATTTCTAGGTCCTCTTTTCCAGTTACATATATCCAACTGATGATTTCAAATTTGCACTAGATGTTTTACGAACACATCAAATATGACAAGTCCCAAACTGAACCCATTATTTTTCCATTCTTTCTACCTGCTTCATCTCCAATATTTTCTGACTAAAATTTGTTGATTCTCTCCATCCTTAGGGTATTACCCAAGACCAGACCTTCTCTTACCCAGACTATCCCTATAACCTCCAATGGATCCACCAGCTTCCTTTCTTACAGTCTTCTACTTGAGCCTCTCTATCACAGCCAGAATGAGTTTGACAAACCAAAGGTCTGATGAGATCTTTCCCCTGTAATGACTTCCCATAATAGAATGCTTAACCTAATAAGGCCATGCACAACCCAACCCTCACCAATCATATTGATCTACTCTCTACTTCATTTTACACTTTAGCTATGCTGAAATTCCCCTATTTTTTTTTCAACCGCATCATGCACCTCTTGCTTGCCTTCACATATGCCTGTGGTTGACATTTGGCAATGGTCAGAGACATTTTTGTTTGTCACAATAAGTATGAGGGAAGGTGCTGCTGGAATCTAGTGGGTAGAGGATAAGGATGTTATGATGCTTGTAAATACTCTACAATGCACATGACATCTTTCACAAACAGAATTATCTAGACCAAAATTTTCATAGTACCAAGGCTGAGAAACCCTGACTTATGTCATTCCATGTCTGAACCACTCTTCTTGCCTCTTCTACTCAGCTCCTCCTCTGAACTCCCACTTATTATCAGTTCTTTCTTTAAACATCAATTCCTGTGAAGAATGACCTGAACCTCCTAAACTCAGTTAACCCCCAGGACATTTTTATGCAAGTAATTATAATTATGCAAGTAATAATTTAAAAATATAAAATTATAATAAATATATAATTTAAATTATAATTACTTTTTCAAGATATATTTTCCTGCTATACTATAAAACTGTAAAGTTATCTAAGGGTGGGACTAAATCTATCCCTTCACCATGTTGTTGCCTAATACATGTTAATACCATATATCTGTTAATTACTATCTTGACCATGGGCTTTAAAAAATAGAACCTTACTCTGGCTTTTTAAAAAAGCAAATACAACTCCCAACCTCATTTTTTTTAGCTGAAAATTAGCATGTTAGCACCTATTCTCTGTATCTCACAATTATTAATGTTCAAGTGAAGAAGTATATATATATCAGTTTGTACTGGAAGTCTTGTGTCCTGAACAAAACATAGGTCACCCTAAATACAAAATAATTTTTTTCACTTCAAATTTGTTATGAAAATAATTTATTATCATTTTAAAAGGTATTTAGAGTGTTTCTGAGCTTTTAGAAAGTGCTTACTTTTGTTAATTTCTATAATCATCATAATAATGATGCACTGTTATTTCTTCAGATATCTATGGAAAATTCATAGTCTATATAGCCTAATCAGACAAAATCTACAACTGACTGTAGTATACTCTTTTAAAGAGGAACAAGTAGACTTGAAAAACATTTTGATTGTGTTCCATGAGGCAAGGCATGCTATACATGTAATCTATCTGCTGAGGGCTTGCTAGTGCCTTCAGCCCCATCAAACTGATAGAAAGAACACCTAAGAGAAATTACTTAAATTCCCTATTGACATAAACTTTAGTCAACCGAAGTGAATTTCTAAGTCAATATTTTTGCAGTTTCACTATTGTTTATCTAATAAAGAGCTATTATTTCATTGATAAAAAGAGCAATCTGGAGGATTTTTATCTTGTAATTAGCCATTAACTGTATTAAAAGCACTGGTGGAAAGAAATTGGCCATTTGAGAGGGTTGGGGGCTTTCTATTATTCCTTAAGATAATACGCTTGCATCATTTCACCAAACTAATGGAGTTACACTTCACCTCAGGCCCAGATTCATCGCACAACACATTGTCATGTGCCTTTAGTTCTGAGTCACCTCTTTTTAATCATTAGTTAACTTGAGAATAATGAAGGCCTTACCATGTGCCTAATTAGCCATGCAGTCCCTAATGGCCGTCTAACTCATTTAGATAAACTCAGTTTGCTGATCTGTTCTTTAAGGAGGGGGCAGAGAGGAAGCCTAGAGAGAAAGATTATATACAAGTATGTGTGTGTATATACACAAGGTAGTAAAATAAACCATAGTGTAGCTTAGCATTTGGGCTTCTTGATAACTATTAAAGGTTTTGTCTAAATGGGTATAGTTCGAATGCCAATTCTTTCCATAACTTCAGCTTAATCTTTTTGTTTATATTTAAGCAGAAATCTTTGGGACCAATAGTAGCCATTTTTAAAATTTTTGTTAGCAATCTCCTAAGTATCTGATACTAGGTAAGGGTAACCAAAGAATTTTCTCTCTTAGTTAATCAGAAATTGTTTGGTAGATCTATGAAAAGAATCATGCATTACCTCCAAATCTAATTTAACTGCATCTAAAGTCCTCAGTCAGTCAATGGATTCTTAATAAATAACATTTATTTCTATATTTGCCAATGGCAATGATTAACACATATTCCTCAGCTTTAAGACATATGTTAGCAGAAATAAAATAAAAGTGAAAATAATTCTTACCTCATTCTTTAGCTTGCTTCCAGAAAACCTTAAAAAATCAGTACATTTTCCATTAGTTGAAAAGATACAGTTATAGCATTCAAGAATATGCAGAGGACCTAAAAAAAAATAATAACTCCATGCCATGAATATTGAAACAAGCTGAAGGAATTTGTTTTCTTCAAAGAACCCAAGCATCTTTCTCAACTAACTAAAAAAAAAAAAAAAAAAGTTCTTAGGAAAAAATAAAATGAAAAATATTTAGGAAAGCCAGGTAAGTTCTGAGACAAGTATAAAATACTTGATATTAAACATTTCTGTGTGTTCCAGCCTACATTCACATTTTATAGTGGAGGAGTGGCCAGTAAGCCACCATTATGATCCATGTAATATCTAAATTTATCTCAGTAGGGCTCAGGTGACTAAAATTATTTTTTTCACAGATACTTTAATTTTAAAATAGTTTCTTTTTTTAAGAACTAAGAGCAACTTTTAGTAAACCATTCCATAAGGCAGTCTCAGATGCAGATTTAATTTCCCAGAGTATCTGTTTTTTAAAAATAATTGTGTGTTTTCACTGGTCTCATTGTGTGTTAACTCACTCATTTATAGCCTCCTCCTGATGGATAGCAGTGGCTGAGAGCAATGAGAGCTTTATTTTTATCCATTTATTTTCCTTTTTTATAGACCCAAACATGTCAGTACCTTTATTTTATGGAAGTAAGAAAGTATATGTGATTAGAAATTATTGTAATAAATGTTTCATCTTGGTAAGATACTAGTCAAACACACAGATCTTTAGAACAAGCCATCTCTTACAAAAAAGTTGCATTTTCTCCATTTATTTTATTGAAACCAGCATAAAAATAGACTCAGACATATGAATAAATACTAATTTAAAAGCAATTGTGCTTCCTTAATTTCTTCTCTTCGTCTCTCTGAAACCAATATTTTCTCGTTATTTATTATTTATTAATTTCTCATTAATTATTACAAATTTTATAATTTTTCCCAATGATCTAGACTATACAATTATAAATGTCATTAAAGAGTTGACATTAATGTCTGGCTCTTATAACATTTTGATAAGCAAAATTAGAAAGTAATTTTATTCAATAGATATCATGCATATTTAAAGAAATGCAGAAAATTTGTCTTGAAGATGGTGTAACTCTACCTTGTCAGGCCCTTCCCAGAATAAACGGAGTGGTAATATGCACTGCTTTCTTTGATGCCAATCCCATAGTAATGATACCTAAAGCAAGGATAGGAACCAACTGTGCATTAATCAAGGAGATTTTTGAAGGAGAAAGCAAAACTAAGGTATAACTGAGGCAACCACAAGTAAGAACTGCCACCCCTTTAAAATGACCTTCCTTTTCCAATTTTTTTAAGGTAAGTAGTATCTTGATGTGCTAAATCCTTCTCTGATATCCAGTAATGCTGCATATGGTCATATTTCTGGCAATAGGCTTTTAAAAGATAGGAGAATTACCTACTGCTAATCTCTTTAGATCCTCTAAAATATTAGATTCTAAAAACCAAAAATTTGTAAATGTAGGCATTGACTACAAGTATATCAGCTGTATGTATTTGCAAATTGCTCGGGTCAGCATGAATTTAGTCAATTAAACAAGAAAATGCTATGATTTTCTTTACAATATATCTATTGGATGGAGATAAAGGTATAACATATATGAGGAAGATATTGTGTCATGTACAGGAATATGTATGAAGAATGTGACTTTATAATGTTATTTTCCTCGTGAGAAATGAAAAGCCCAATTCACTGTCCTTTTTACTCCAAATTTTTGTGCAGTAATGGAGATAAGCTATGTTACAAGTCAGTGGAACTATGACACATGGAAAGCAACAGTGCTATGAATAACATGTTATAAATATGACAAGGGATCCTGAACCATAAGACAGGTATAGCATGTCATCAATTCTCAAATTATAGCTCATTCTCCTAAGCCTCAGACTCTTGGCATATTACACACCCAAGTACAAATACTACAAATACTGTACCAAAGCTAGTGAAATAGTGGGCATTTAATGAGTAGTCAGAGTCCTCCAACATGTGCTTTCTGTCGTCAGTCCCCACCCTCCGTCCTCTCTCTATCTTGAAGCACCACTATCTACTATTTACCTTCTCATTCAATTTTCATTCATCTTAGATCAGAAAATGAATGAAATAAATGAAAATGAGAGGGTTTCTAGTGGACTGGAATACAGTCTAACTACATTTTAAAATGTCATTTCTTAGCAACACCATCTGAATTTAAAATAGACAAGACAATGAAGGCTTTAAGTTTCAAGGTCCTGCTTCTGACCTCAGCAATAAAAAAGGACTTGGCCAAGTAATTCCACCCCTAAACATTCTAGTGACCTGGGACAAGAGTTCAAATGGAAACCTACATACTTTATGTCTAAATATTTGAAAACTACAAATCAAACTGACAAAGTATTCTTGACTTCCTGCAATGACAATTTACCTCCATAAGGATCTGGTAGGTAGATTCTAATTTAGAATTCTTAAGGCTCCTGGAGTGGGAACGTGGCAGTGGGAGAAGACCCCCCCCCTTACCCTATTTCTCAGCCATTGCTCTTTTGCTTACTGTGAAGGAATTGTACATTCAAGACCCGACCACATCACCCACAAACAGCTGCCCCCCAGCACTCCTTATTGTAGTTCTATGAACACCAGTAGAGCAGTCTGGATTTTTGAGGATGGATTGGGAACATGCCCCACAGAGGCCCAGGACGCAGGACCGGGGCTGACATTCAAAGAATTCCAGGGCTCCCAGGACCCCACAAAAGGGATGTGGGTTTTAGATAGACACACTCACTCAGGCTATGAACTTCCTGTCTCAGGGGAGGGAGCAGCTGAAGGACAACCAGACAGAGTTCTCTAGAGCATAAGGCACAGACATGGCTTCTTTCTTGTCAGCCTCTAAGGGCAGGACTATGGCAGCAAGTTGTCTCTATTGATTCAGATCATTTGAGATTGAGGGAAAGAAGATTTTAAACATCAAAAAAATGCATATGTTACAGCAAATGTTTTCAGAAAGAGTTTTTACACTTGAGAAAGAGTAATGTGGGGTAGTCAAGGTAAATGAAGATATTTTATGATTGTGACAGACTGGAAAGAAGTTCTCAAATCCTCAGTTTTGGTAGAAGGATTATAATAGTCTATTAATCTGAACATAGGAGCCTCATGACTTACATCAGATAAAAAAAATCCTGTGGTAGATGAAGAAAAAGAAACTCTAAGGTGTATTGGAACAAAGAGAACAATGAAGAAAATATAAAACTTACGGAAATTCCAAAGTACTGAACTGAGTTCCTCTCATTAGAAACTAAAAGAAGGAAGCTTGTTTAACTCATAAAGATGTTACCAAAAGAGCTATGTTAATAGAAGTAGATAAGGGAAATATTTTTAAATCATGATTAAAAGAGTAGATTTAGATGACAGTCTGCAAGTATATTAGTAGGATTCATTTATGAGGCTGAGAGTCTGAAATAAGTATTAATATTTCCTTTATTAGATTTCAGGACTAAGATACCAAAGGAAGTATCTATACATTAGAATAAATAAAGCAAGTAATGTTTGAGAACAAAGGGATCTATTACAATGTAAAGATATTGTGATTTCAAGCTCTCCTGCAAAGCTTGCTATTTGTTTTACAGACTTCATAGTTTAAGTAACTATATTTTAGCCACTTGCTAAAGCAACATATTATGTTAAGAATTGCTTAAAAGTTGTAAACTTTTTATGTTACAACTTAATTTTCTCGTTTCTCATCTCTAATCCCTTTTTAACATAGTAAAGTAGTCTTCCATGCAGACTGAGAAAAAAATGCATTAACCTTTACAGGTGGTAGACAAAAATCAAAGACAAGTCAAGCAGATGGCCATGAGTTCAACACATATTAGAATATATGTTGTGTCCTGACCACTGTGCTAGTTGTCAGTACAATGATGAACAAAACAGACATTGAAAATCTGGTCATGTTTCCAAATTTCACCCTAGTTCATGGCCTCCCGAGATTGCTGATCATGGAACAATGACCACAATGGCCAGCACTGAGGCACATTCTACTTCCAGTTTTTAAAACCACTTGATATTCTGTTTTTTAAAAAACTGCAACATTTTTAGGACTCAGTAAATAATAACTAATATAGATTTGTACCTTTTTCTTACTTATGACTTTTAAGGAAAGAATGTTTATATTACAAATTCATTTGTTTCTTATTTTTATAAATGACTGTGTTGTTTGGCCTCCTCATTTGTCTTCCCAATAATTAGGGCAGAAAATCTTTACAAATTGAAGTATTTAATGGCTCTACCTACATTCAGAGTCAGGATTTTATATATGTCCCCCAAAAGTCCTCTTTAAGTAATGTGTGTATTTTATAATAGATCAAATATTAATGACATTCTCAACCAGTCACAAACTGACACCTGAGGAAAATAACATGGCCAGGCTACATTCAGCTCTACAACTGAGAAACAGCATGTCCTTTTCTCATTAGCAATGCCCAGAATGTGGACATGTTGCTGTAGATGAGACTATTCTATTAATAACACCTTATGAACATGCCAGGAGATAGGGAACATGTATTCAGTGCTTACCATGTGCTAGATACTAAGTATTCAAAGAGAAATAGAGGAGGATCTCTGGAGGAGTTGACAGTCTTGTAAGAATGCAAAGAAAGAACTTTAGCACCAAATTAATATGCACTACAACTGAATCAGGTGATAAGTTATAATAGATACAGTTACCATTTATTATCTGTTATATGCAAAGAATTATAAATACATGATCTCAAATTTCCATAGCATGCTGCAAGTAGGGTATTATCCAAAACAGATGCTCAAAAATCAGGTGACTTGTTTGAAAATGGTGAGTAAAAAAGTTTTGAGTTTGAACTGGGTGCAGTAGCTTATGCCTGTAATCCCAGCACTTTGGGAGGTAGACGCAGGAGAATCACTTACGCCCAGAAGTTTGAGACCAGCCTGGGCAACAATGTAAGATCTTGTCTCTGGAAAAAAAAAAAAAAAGCCAGGTGTGATGGTGCATGCCTGTAGTCCCTGCTATTTGAGAGACCGAGGCAAAAAGATTGCCTAAGCCCTGGAGGTCGAGGCTGCAGAGAGCTGTGACTGTGCCACTATACTCCAGCCTGGGCAACAGAGTGAGACTCCAACTCAAAAAAAGGCATGAGTTTGAAGGCAAAATTCAAACCCATGACTCCACAGAACACTCTTCATAGCCTCCACACTCAAGATACAAAAGATATATCTAATTTTATATCTTAATTTTATGTATAATTGGGAAGTCTGAAGTGGAATATAGTTCAAATGTTTGCATTCATGCATGCACACTTTCTATTCTAGTTTAGTAGGAGTAAATAGTAAGCATGGATAACATGAACCGTTAAGACCTACACCGTGGATCTGGATGTTTCATATGTGGCACCCCCAATATAAACAAAGACTCCTTCTAGAGTATAAGCTTCCAAAATAGGAAATCAGTAAATATTGATTAAGTAAATGAATAAATAACATGAAAAAAGTTAAAAACAACAATTTTCATACAGAAAATTATTTTTAAAAGCATTTGTCAATTAAGAGCATGTATATAGCATTGCACAGTTAAATATATCAGCACAATTTGGAATTTGGTAGAAATTAAAGAATCTCTTATCTAACACCATGTAAGGAAGTCCACTAACTCCTTTAACCACAAGTGCTGTATATACTTACATATTGCTATCAGGATTACTTGCTCTCTCTCCATAAACTGGTCCCAAACTGGTCCCTTTGTTTTGTTGAGCTATCCAAACTGGTCCCTTTGTTTTGTTGAGCTATCCAAACTGGTCCCTTTGTTTTGTTGAGCTCTCTATTGGGAATGCACTTCTTCCATTAAGTTCTCATTTTTTTATCCATGCTTCAAGATACAGCTTTAACACATGAAGCTTGACCTGGTATCTCAGGCCAAACTCCTGAACTCCTCTGATCTCCTCTCTTCGTCATTTATCCCATGGGCTTTGTTCCTTGAATCGTTGGTATGGCTTACCTCCCTACTAAATGCGAAGACTTGGAGAAAGAGAACTTCATTTTTCCCTTCACTGCATTCCCCACTAGAAATTACTGTAAAGAAAAATCCTCAATCATTTATCAAAAGAATCAAATGTTCTTCTAGGAATTTGGACACCAACAAAACAGAAATTTTCTTAAAGCTAATAGTTTTCAATGACCACCATCTGAAACTGCATTTCCAAGTCACCAGTAAAATATTGGAGTTGAACAAAATTTGTAGAACTCAACAATGTATATGGAGGGCAAAAAATCAGTGTATTTAGATGGAAAGACTGTTGCTTGCAACACAAATCTCAATATTTTCCAACGACAATTGTAATGCTTTAGCACATTTCATACCCAGTTTCTTCTGAGGCCAATAAAATAATCTTTCCCCTTAATCTTCCTTTTAGTCTAACTAGGTACTCGCTGTCATCTGAGTGGATGATTTAGTGTCTTTGAGAACAGAAGAGAAGAGATAATAAATCAACAACTCTCTGTCTTCCTAACAGCTAAAGATAAACCTCATAAAACTGGAGAGAATGAGTTCATGCAAAGTATATGTGAATTTTTCCTCTCACTTGCAATATTTTATAGCATTGTTTTGTTGTTAACAGACCTTTCTAAAATAAATCTTGCTAGGGAATCTTTACCACGAACATTCGAATATATCAGGAACATACACTGATGGATATTAAATAAAAAGTGAGGTTTATCTCACTGTGAACTAACTAGTTGTTGTAATATATACACCACTACCTGATGCTTACCCGTAGGTTACTCTGAATAAAGATTCCCAAACATTTCACAGTTCTTTCTCCCTATATGATTATCCATCTTATTAAAGAAGATACATGATCAATGCTCAAAAAATCCTGGGAATGATTGGCTAATTTCTGCAAGAAAATGTTTGTGTCACGAAAGTAGCCTTTATCATCATCTAAAAAAATTGTGCTCCTTCATTAGCAACAACTGCCTGCAGTCTTATGTCAAACAACAGAACTTATTTACAATTTAAGAATAAAGAAGAATAATGAATGAATTAATATTTGTGGCTACATTTGAAGGTGAACATGTTATAAAATATAAGAGATTTTAATAGGATAAATGAGTATTGTTCTTTTTATGACTAAAATATTTACTTTGTATCTAATACTCTTCTTCATTTGCTGACCAATTTATACTTCTACCTATATTTCTTCTTTTCCATTTCAGTCTGTATATAGAATTCCTGAAACATATGTTCCCACTGAGCTAGTAGCCCTGATGTTAGTTTACACTACACAAACGATAACTGATAAGGAAATGATGGGATTAAGCTGTTCAGGGACTTGCAATAACTTGCTATGATAAGAGCAGCTGCCATATCAGTTTTATTAACCCACTAAATCACTACTAATAAATAAGATAATAGCTTTTGTCCGTCATGTCTGAAAACCAAGATTTGGCTGATCAAAGTCTACAAGAAATTAAAATGTAACTTCAAATCAAACAGTCCACCATGTGTATAAAATCTACTTGTGGGATCCACTGTGTTCTCTCTTACTGGCCAGGCTATTATGAGCAAGGACAGACCACAGGCTTTCTTACTGGTTATTGTATCCCAGGGCCTAGTTTACACTGAGATCCTCGGCAAAATGCTTATTAAATAATATTAATAGCAAATCTTATTTGACAGCATGTACCCTATTTCACAACTCTTTGCATTTCAAGATCTCTTTGGTATTACACTTTGTACATCAATATAAATATAAATGGATTGAATATTCTCAAAATAGTATATTCATAACTACAATATGTCATCATTAGTCTTCATTACTCTATTATACCCATAGAATTTTGTTTCATTTTTATTTCTTCAAAACCTAAATTTTAAACTATTGCAAAGAAGAAAGTCAAAGGGGAAAAAACGAAGCCCAAAAGTTAAGTCAGTTTTGACCTTGATGTTGAGAATGTACAGGGACTGCCATGGGAGTGGCTGGTTTTCTTGGCAGAAGAAATGTGCAGTGTCTGCCATTGGGGTGGCTGGTTTTCTTGGCAGGGGAGAGATGGTAAGGGTGAAGGAATGAAAGGGAATCAAGTAGTTAATGCTACCTGCAAATGATTGGCTTTGTCCCCCAAACAGACTTGCTAGGTACTCTAGAGTGAGGTTTTCTGACCTCACTTGTTTTTTTGTTTTTTGGTTTTTTTTTTTTTTGGAGTCTCAGTGCCTCCCAGGTTGGAGTGCAGTGGCACACTTATGGCCACTGCAGCCTCGACCAGCTGAGCTCAGGCAAACCTTCCACCTCAGACTTCCAAATAGCTAGAACCACAGGAGTGTGCTACCACGCCTGGTAATTTTCTTTTATTGTAGAGACAAGGTCTCACCAAGTTGCCCAGGCTGGTCTTGAACTCTTGAGCTCAGACAATCCTTTCACCTCCGCCTCCCAAAGTACTGAGATTACAGGCATGAGCCACCACACCTGGCTCCACTTGTTAATCTTTAGATTTTTTTTTTCCATAACCATTGGCAACAATGGCTTTCTATATGGACCGTTCCACTGGAAACAAATTATTTCATTTTAACTGTTTCTAATTTTAACAGCGGATGATATCTGGGCCTAAGTAGTGAGTGATTGTGTTTGTTTAGGTTTTGGTGTTTGTTTCTCATTTTAATGTAACTACTTTAAATATTTTATCTTCTTTTTGACTGAATCACTTTTGGGCTCATTTTACTCAGTTAAACTTTTTTCATTTTTCACTTTTCAGTGAGGAAAAGTAACACCTGCACAAAGGTGAGAGTTGTAAGGACACTCTTTGTAAAATCCAGTTATTTCAGAACTCAGAAAGACAGAATTTGAAAACAGACACCAACTTCACTCATAATTTTTGTACTCTACTAACCGTCTCTTTGTTGTGTAGATCAGTATCTTCTAAACTTTGGATTTCAGACATGGGCCAGTAAAATTTGGAGACTGGCATTGTTCCATGGAACCCCAAAAGCATCTAAGAACAGTTTTAGGACAGTGGTGCTATCTCATGCCCAGAACACAGGAGAACATTTTGAGTTAATCGTGACTTAAAATAAATTATCTGGCAGTTCCACGTAAAATGACTGGACATCCTCTAGCTATTCTGCGAGAATCTGGCAAAAATTGAGAACTTATTTTTTGAGTAATCATTATCAGAACAGTTACATAATTTACTATACATCAACATACAATCTAAGAGAGTTAAAATAAATTATTAGCACATTTATTTATATTTTTTAAATAATAAAATAAATATTCAGTAATAGTAAGTAAATATGTAGTAATAGTATGTTTAAAGTAATGACAATAAATAAGTTTTTCAAAATTACTCGTAAAATTGGGAGAAATTATGATTTCCTAATTTTCCAAGATATGCTTCATTTATTTTTCTGTTGAATTCAATTGTTCCTATTTCTATAGAAATAAAAATATTTGCATAAAACATAAGTTTACAAAATATTAAACAGCCATTAGAAATGATGTATGCAAAAGTAATGTACTCACAGAGAAACATTTAAAATAAGAATTAAAAGGCAAGAAGTAAAATTGCATTTGTGCTGCAAACTTGCTTTTATATAAAGTATAAACATCTCTAAGCAAAATGCCTTACAATTGAAGCTTAGAGTGTAGTTTGCTCTTTGAAGAAAAATCTAAATGTCAATAAATTTTAAAAACTGTTCAATTATTGAAGAAAAATCTTAATAAAATCTGCACTTCAAAAAATCCAAAGTTCAACAAAAAAATTGTTTTGTTGATATGACTGATATTGGGGAAAAAAATATGCTTTTCTACTTTTACTAGTAGATAGGGCATAAACTTTATGAACAGATAAACCTTAATTTAAATGCCAACATTGTTGTTGTGTAGTATTTTTGTGTCAATAAAGTCAATAACCTTTGAAATGCAATTTCCTCATTTGTAAAACACAGTAATTCCTATCTTGTGTCGTTATTGCAAGAATTAGAGATGAGTGCGTGTGTGTGTCTGTGTGTGTGGTGCCTAACAATAACTTTTAATTATGCTGTTGATTTTTTTATTCTTTCAGTCATTAATTTTTTATTATTAAGAATAGTGAGGTTGAAAACATATTCACTCCTTTATTTCATTTAGCTCTCACAACAATAGTATGAGATGTCATAAACTCACTTTTCTGATGAAAAGCTGAATAGTCCATCCAGTGTCACACAGATATATATGGAATTATAGGATTCACACTTAGATCTATCCAATGTTAAACTCCTTGTTCCTAATCACTAAACAATATTGCCTTTTGATAAGCTACCTTCCAAGATAAAAGCTAAAGATATTTCTTGGAAGTAAAGGCAGTAAACTATGTGGCTAAGAATAATGACATCAAAACAGCACCATTTACAAGATACACAAACTATATATCTTGCTATATCTTTTAACACATTTAGTTTAAATATTAAAAATTTATTTTTCCCATTATAAAAAATATCAAAAAAGGTAATAGTCATATCATGGAAAGCAAATGGCACTATAGCATGGTGGGGAAGGAAACATCAAATTGTTAATTCTTTGCCCTTGGGCACATCTCGGGCTCTTAGATTCAAACAAATTGCCAGAAGCCACCACTTGCTATCATACCAGCCTGAGTACTGGAGCCTCACTGTGTCACAATGGGCAGGGTTAATGATTCATCTCTAATCCTCAAGGCTCCTTCTGGGATTAATTGACTTTCTCTGCAGTCTGTCAGCCCACCCTCTTGTAGACCCAGTCAAGAGGATTTCTCTGCATTGCTTTGCCTCCTTCCCCACCCTCACCTATTTACTTTAAACACTATCTGATCTTTCTTTCACCTATACAATTCAGTAGGAATCAAATTCAGTGGAAACTAGCCAGCTAAACTGAGTCAACTTTGAAATAAAGCTGACTTGTTTAGAATGGAAGAGTCAATTTTGTCTTTTTCAATCGGCCTTTTAATTTCTCCTTCTTAGGCCATAATACTGTTAGCATTAAATGAAATCAATAATTATTAATTGATAATCTAGTATGTATCAGACACCAAAAAGGATATAAAAGTGACTGAAACAAAGTTTCTATCCTCAAAATATTCTCTGCCTAGGGGAGTGGATGAGTTCACATTAAGGTAGGTACCAACACATATTATGAGAGCACTGAGGAAAAGCCTACAATAAATCTACAGTCTACGAAAGATTTAAAAGAAGTTCACAAGACACTCTTTGAAATGGGTAAAATGTCAACATATATAGAGAGTAAAGACAGCATAAACCTAAATAAAAGACTGCAAGTTGGCATAAATCAAAGGATACTTGGGGAGTAATTCAGGAAGAACATAGGCTGCATGCTGAAAAGTGAAAAGTGGCTAGACTGAAGGGAATGTGCTGCAAGTGAAAAATACACACTGGATTCAAAAACTTAGTATGAAAAAGAGAATCTAAGCTAACTCATTCAAAATTTTTATATTGATGGCATGGTAAAATTATGTTTTGGATAAATAGGATTAGATACAACATTAAAGTGAGCATGAATTTCACCTGTTACTTTTTGAATGTGACTACTAGAAAATTTTGAGTTAAATATGTGACTGCATTAGACCTCCATTGGTTAGTGCTGGACTAGACAGACAACAGCACAGAAGGAGGCAGTGGACAAGGCAGAGGAGAGGTAGGAGGAGAAAGCGGACCTGGGTAGTGCTGTGATAGAGAAGCCATGGGAAACTGTTGTTTATTTAGCCATTCACTCATTTATTCACCCACTTATTTTTTTATTTTAAGAGAGCCTTATCAGTTGGTTCAAATACTAGACAAAGCCAAGGAAGATGAGTAACAGCAAAAAGGAGCCATTGTGTTTTTATTCAGGTAAAGAAACAGACTAGGTAGGAGGGATGTGATCAGTGGTGGGGGAAGTGAGCAGGTAGCTACTCTGTCAACAAAAAGAAAAAGAAGAAAAATAAAAGAACAATGATAAGGTCGAGGATTTTTTTTTCCTCAGCACAAAAGAGATCTAGATATGCTGCAGGAAAAAGGAAAGGGGAAACAGAGGACAGAGGAAATAACTGATGAATGGAAAACTATAACTGGCAGGCCTTTAGAAATTGCCACAAAAGAGAAGAAAAGCTAAAGATACCAATAGGAGCAATATGTGACAGTTGACTTTATGTTTACTTTTAAGCTGGGGAACTCCTGAAAAACAAAATTATCTTTTGAAGGGCAGGCCCCATGTAGTACACTTGAAATTTCTTCTTTTGGCCAACTCAAGTTTTTAATATGAAAGTTTTGAGAAGATTGCATCAAAATTTGCAAAAGAAATACCCCAAGTTGTGGCAAACCGGTGACTGGTTCTTCCACTATGACAATGTACCTGCTCACACCTCACTGGGTGTTCAGCAATTTTTGACCAAAAATGGCATGACCCCTATGCACCACCCTCTCAATCTCATCTCAAGTGACTTTTGTTGTTTCTCTGATGAAAAATGTCCTCAAAGGAAAACATTTTGCTGATGAGGAAGAGGTGAAATAAAAGCACTAAAAGGCATCAAAATTGACAAGTTTCAAAAACTGTTTTGAGCAGTGGAAAAAGTATCTCAATAGGTGTATTGCATCAGATGGCGAGTACTTTGAAGTTGACTAAAGTTTAAACATGTAAGAATAAATACACAATTTTTTATAAATAAATTCTGGGGTTTTTTGGTCCCCCCTCCCCCAGGACATTAAGAGATGACCAAGGAGGTCATCTATGCATGTCACTTGTCTTGAAGAGAAAAGAAGGGGCTAATAAGAAATTATCGTTTGTGAAAGAAAATTACAGGAAGAACCTGAAGCATGCTAAGATAGTTCCTCCTGTCACAGCTCTTCGCCCCCTGTTGTGGCTTTTCTCTAGGGGGGTGATGTGGAGTCTACTTGGTCCCTGCAGTTAGTCTCATTCATTTGTCTTTCATGACACTGGGGCCTTTGTAATGATAATGGCTTGATGACTATGAGAATGATTCAAGCTATTTCAGCAGAAAGAATCGTATATTATGCGTTTTCTGTGTAAACTTTGCCTCTTATACATTATTCTAAAAATCTATGTATTTTTCCTTTTAGTTTTCACAGTTGGTAAAAGTCTGCTTCATCAAGAGGGAATACCTGGTTCTATCCACTGACAAAGACAACAATTATTTCACATTTGTGTCAACACTAACAAGGACAGAATCTGGTATGTGCTAATTGATATGTCTTACTTTGAATGGCCTCTTGTCCCAAGCCGTCGCGTTGTTAGGAGGGGAAATTTCTGGCGAATTGTCTAAAAGAAAGATAATGACTTTAGGTTTTAGACAGTGTGTGGTTCTAATGCAAGACACTCAACCAGTTACTTGGAGAAAGCAAATCTTGAACTCTGAGTGAACTGCAAGTAAATACTTAGTCTGGAAAAAGTAAAATCTCACACATATTGGTAAGCAATAATACATCAGCAGAGGCATAGAGGTACTTTTTTGATGGGTGTGTTCTCAATTACCCATGGTAATTGATGGCTGTTGCCTCAATTACCAAGGCAGATCATACCAATATCTGCTTTTGCTTGATGTTACTACCACAGCAATTATTACTTTATGTACTGATTGGGGAGATTTAGATTTCTTCATAATTATTCCGTGCAGAGATTTACCTGTAATTAAATATTCCAGTCCTGAGAGAACACATGAAACTCCTTTTCCCTATTGGCTCTCCATGGTAGTGTTTACACAAAATTTTTCTTTTGTGTATTCCTATCTCTAAATTTGCTAAAATCAGGATCTGATAAAAGATAAAAAATGTCTTTCACATAAAAGTAGAAGCTTTAACCTGGATCTTAGGAGATCCATACATGAACTTCAAAGTGCTCCATGGAAAACTTTTTGCTTGTCTAAACTTCTTTGGGGACTGCATCCATAGGTTTTGTCAGATGTTCAAGGTGCTTCATGACCCCCAGACAAGTAAGAATTATTGCCACGAGGTAGATTCACAAAATGGTAATTCTAACGTGAATATTAGAAATTGTCTTACCCAACTCTCTCATTTTATAGAATTAGTGAAATGAGTTTTGAAGAAGTTAAGTGCTTTTCAGAAGGTCCCACAACAAATTAATCACAGTCTAGGCTAGGACCCAGACCACTTGATTGTCATGTACCATATCACACTACCTCCATAAATAGATAGGTTTTCAAAATAAATCATTTTTTAAAATGGGAAACTGGACCATAGTAGTCATGATTTTTTGGATAATGAGTCCCTCTACAGGTTAGAATTTGGATTTCAGTTTATATGAGAAATAATATTTGAGACCCAAGCTACCTACAGTTTTCTGGGATATCCTAAGTTCTTAGACAACAGAGCATGACAAGAATCTTAAAGAACAAGGTTTTCCCAAGATATTAATGCTGTTTCCTCACTCTCAAAATGATGACATATATGTAAGTATAGTGATGTCAATGATCCTAACCATACATGTTGGATAGAAAGAAGTGTTTCTACGTGAGAGAAATTTAATCAATTCTATCATAAAATCTTGGAGTCTGGGATGTAAATGTACTCAGAGTGAAATGGAGAATTAGGGGAATGATTTAGGTAATAGAATGAAGACCCACTAAAAATTCTGTACTTCAATTAGCTTATTAATAAAGATAAACACTGATTGCATTAACAAGAGACTTGTCACCTCCATTTAATGTTGCTTCTCAACACAGGCCATATTGTACTTTTTTTATTTTAAAGATGTGGGGTACAATTCAGGATTAGGTATACAAATATTCATTATACAGTACTCTTTGATGCATTCCTTTTTGAAGACAAACGCTAATGCTTAAAGCAAGCTTGCCTGAAGTTCGTGTTAGATCTTCTGACAGCCAGAGTTCTGATATTCAAAATCAAAGTTTGAACATGTAACAGTTCCAAACATAGTCCTTAAGAGATTTCATTGATGCTCGCAAAATGAGTATCTTACCATCCTCTTAGAAAACTCAGTCAGCGTATTTGTTTTCATACTTTCTGCCTGATGTGACTTTGGTTATGAATCATTATAGCCAATATGTGCTATTTACCTTTCCAAAGGTGGCCGCGCAGGCTGGCTCCAATTTCTCTTTCCTGCAGAAATCTAAATAGTGTGCATAAAGGATGCACCGTGGCAAGCAAACTCCTTCACACACAATGTAATTCTCTTCAAGCCTAAGAAAAAAGGTCAAACATTAGGTTAAACCTTTTTTATTTGTCCTTTTTTTCCACTTTCTCATTGACTTGATTCTCATTTTGAATACAAGCTCTACATGAGTTCATGCATAAGTAGACATTCTTCATTCAGGATATTGTTAAAAATCAGATCACATGGATTGATGATAAGAGAGCAAGAACCCCAGTGAACACTGGCTAAGTGCAGTTAAAACATGATGGCTAATGTAAAACCATTCCTGCCTTGTCCACATCGCAAATAATAGTTCTTACTTCTACATAAACTTCACTGTTCATCATGGCTTGCTCTGTGATAGATAATGTGAATGGAGAAATTGAAGACGATGGGTTTTAAAGAATATACTCAACACTCAAGGGCTGCCAAGCTTCGGATTAACAAATTCTTATATTGTCTTACTGTCATTCACAAACTAGTTCTGAACCCTGAATAGTTAAGGAAGAATGGTGATGCATGTATTTGCAAAATACATAAAGATAAGCTCATTTCACTGAAGTCTGAGATGATACTGATCTATTTCTAATCCTACTTTTTACTGTGATCAGTATTATAATTATCTAAAACATCTTGCATACACTGGAAACATAATGTGATTCTGTATAGATGCCTCAAAACATAACATATATAACTTTAACTCTGTATTATAAAAAATAATTATATAAACATTAAAATTTTTGAATGTCTATTTAATTTGTAATTAAGTTTGATTTATATAAGTGCAATGAATATATATTTATGTTACAACTATCTGAATATCAATCTAGGAACCAGCACTTTTAGATTCTATTCCCAGTTTTTCTAACAGGTTAGGTGATTTTTGCTGATTTTTCCTATTCCAATTTTATGTATAGAAAGATCATAATTATTACAATGCAGGAACAAAGCAATGTAGAGTATGCATTCAGATAAAAAATAGGATGAAAGACTTCAAGACTTCTGATTTAACATATTCTCAATGTGCACAAGATAAAGGTTAAAGAAGGTGTACTCTGAGCAAGTAAAGTGTCAAACACCCATGCTTCTTTGAAAAAGAAGGAAAAAAGACCAAAATTCATTAAGCTCTAGTGTTTCAAAACATAAAATCCATTTTCATATATAAAATCAAACTCCTAGTTTACAGTAAAGATTGGAATTACTCAGCCAAACTTTTTCACTTTGATTTTTAGTTTTAGGTTTTAACACTCTCAAGATAACCTATAACCTCAAAAGAAAATTCTTAAAATACAAATACGACTTTTTTTTTAACATAAAACACTCATTTTTTAGAAAAGGGTGTGAAAACTCAAACAAAAATGACAGTGTCTTATAGTTTCAAAAAACATAAAATTTGTATGAGAAACATTTAGTTATTTAAAAATTATATTTTAATTAACATGCATATAATATCCATTTTTATCTGGCTATTTTGATATTATTGTAGACGTTGTCTTTGTCTTCAAAAAACTGAGCAATCCCAGGTTTAAGTACAATGTTAACTTTGAGTATGACTTTTTCTTTAATCTTAATGCACACATACTTGTAAAATAAAAACTCATGGTTGTTCCCACTCACTCAATTTGAACAGAAAAAAATATGAGAATGATTATTCAAAACACTTCAATAATATAGCTGAAATCAAAACACCTTGCCCCAATTATTCTCATTAAAATAGTTGTACCCCAAACATTCCAGATAATTAGCTCAATTATTTACTGCTGTATGGTATTCTTAACCAGTAATCATGACATCCACCTCAATAGTTAAATTATAACTTTAGAGCAATATTTGATTTGTATTTTAAATACTGGAAAGGATTCAAGCATATAATCACAAAAATTCATATATGCAAATTATAATTTAATGTTTAATAAATAAAAATAAAATTTACTAAGTTTTTTATATTCTATTTTTCTACTTTATTTTTCTAAGGTTTAGATCTTTACATATAACTAGATTATGTAAACAGTAAATAGCAGCCCTTTTATCAATTTATCCGTTTATTACTTGGAATTTGGGAGAAAACTTATACACCTATTTTTCCTACTGCATAAGAAAGATTAATATTATGCTTTTACTTTAAATTCCTCTTTTTTAAAGATACATATTACAAACTGCTCTCTAAGTAGAAATCTTGCTGATAAATTCTCGGTTTAAAAGATTTTCCACAAAATCCAATTTGTGGTACTTCACTATAATAAATCATATGTGACAGGTGCTATAAAACAGTTGACCATCTATTTAAGTGAATAGTGATAGGTTAACTGATTTTCGTGTGTCTTCTACTCCACACGCATTTCATCTTGTAGTCAATACACTTTTAATTTGCCCTTTTATGGATAAAGGTGGTGTTGAGATCTTTCCTCCTTGGAAGTTGTATTTAAGAACTATGTTTAAATACCCCAAAACTATCAAATAACAAACACACAAGGACTGCACTGATTTCATGTTAAGCAAATAAGATGTAAAAAGCATTCGTTATTACTTACATTTGAAGAAATTATGGTTTTAGTCAATCACGAAGTAATGTGATTTTTATTTGCATTGCAGATCATCTTTCATCAATACCAGAATATGTCCCTAAACTAAATATTCCGTGAAAAAAATTCTGGATTAAATTCTAACGGACTTTTAAACTTCCGCAAAAAAGTTTGAGGAAGAAGCAAGTTGTGGAAGCAAAGTTCCTGACCACTGGTGCGTGAAGCGAGGCTCCCGCGCGGCCCGGGCGCATCTTACCACTGCAGCGTGAGCTGGGTCTGCTTCTTCTTGTCCTTCATGATCTGCGTGATGGTCTTCTTCTGAGACAGCGGCTGCTGGGATGCTTGGGCTTTGCTGTCGCGATTGTCCACATCCTCTTCTTCGGAGGAAAAGTTGCCACTGTTTAAATGCATTTCTGATTGCCAGATGAGGCGATAATAGGGGAAAACAGAATGCAAAGTCAAAATCAAGTAGCCTCTAAGTGTGCCCTCACTTCTAAGGGGCAGCCTATGGGGTGGGCGGGAGTGCCGTGCAAAGTCCCTGGGCGTGGACGAGCTCCGGGTGACAAGGTATTCCCGAGAAGTACAGAGATGTGGACAGAGCATTCTCCATATACTGCATGGATGTCTGAGGTGTGTTTGTCTTTATTACAGGATGTCCTTCTTAGAGCACAGAGATCACAGCTGTGGAGGGGCAGGACACTCACCTGATTTGACGCCCCCCGGCAGCTCCGGGTCTTCCCCTCTCTCCCCGCCGCCCCGCTCGAGCGCAGGCTGCGCCGCGGCCGCCAGGTTCACACGCTCCCCAGGATGGCACACGCGCTCTCCGGGACAGGCGAGCAAGCCCTCGCCCAGGAGCTGCGCGCAGCGGTCGTCCCGGACCTCGGGGGACAGCCGGGGCGAAGGCAGCGCCTGCAGGAAGGGGTCCTC
>NW_007250923.1:17901-24111 GCF_000164805.1 Carlito syrichta | reverse complement strand
CGCGGGCTGCTGGGTCCCCGCGGAAGAGGGAAACCGCGCCCAGGTGCAGTCCGGACCTCCAGGGGCGAAGGGGCCCAGGCGGGACTGCGTCTCTGCGCCGGTCTAGGTCCGCGCAGACACTGCCGTCGGAGCTGGCCTTGCCCGCACCGGCCACGCCCCGTCGCGCCCCGCCTTCTCCTGCCTCCTCCGGAGCCGGGCTTTCAAACTCTGAGTCGCACAGTGACCCGAGAAGGCATCGCCCTCCACCACGGGGACAGGACACCTGTCGCACTCCCACCCCCACCCCCCGCCCAGGGGATAGAGGAGAGGAGTGGCATGGGAGCGGATCCTGCACGCGCGAGACTGGACGGAGCTCCCCAGGGCACCGCCGGTTCTCTGCACGGCGGGGCCAGGGCTTCATCCCAGAACGATCTGAGGAATCACGAGGGTGGGCCCGCCAGTCGGGGAAAGGTCGGCTCGGGCGCCTCTGCTCAGGGCTGGGAGGCCCGGCCTCGCCGCCTCCAGAG
Source organism: Carlito syrichta (assembly GCF_000164805.1). NCBI lineage: Eukaryota > Metazoa > Chordata > Mammalia > Primates > Tarsiidae > Carlito > Carlito syrichta. The sequence continues at coordinate 23,605 of NW_007250923.1, read as the reverse complement.
TCTGGCCCTGGGCTTGGAGAAAAGAGTCTTTCTCTGCAGTCTATAGTATTTTGTCACCTAAAACGCATCCCTTCTAACTCCTGGTCTCATGCCTAGTGGTAGCGTCACGGTGCTTGTTTAAATAAAAATGAATTGTGATAATTTTCCAATCCAAATAGTAAGAGACACTTGTGGGATGGGGGGATCATATGTGCCCTTCAAGCAGGAGCGGCCTTGGGGTTTCAGGGTTGCGGTTGCCTGACCGCTCCCATGTGCAGCACCACTTGTCGAGAGAGGCATCAACCCTTTGTGAAAGGTTTCCTCTTTACCTGGAACCCCCAGCGGCCGGACCCAGGCTGGGGCCACCCCCCCCCCCATCCACACTGCGACACCTCCCGGGGCTACTTGCCAGTCTCTACCCAGATCCCTGGAGGCCTCCATGTCCGCTCAGTCCAGGGGATTTGCTCCACAGTCCTAACGTTTAGGACTTTCCCCTTTCGGAGACGCCCTCAAAGTTAGTTTATGAAGAGTCCTAGTGATTATTGCATCCACTTCTATGACAAAACCAGAAGAAAAATGTTCTGAAAATTACTGGAATTGTTTTAAATTGTATAAAATGCTGCCCACATGATATACAGGGTGAGTGTGTATGTAAGTCATACAGACACTACATGAAAATGTGGTAATTATCCAACTGAACTGATCAATGGACACAGAAACCAAGATTGTTTAAGGCCCTAAGTGAACATTTTGCCTTAATTTTAAGTCGAACTGTTTTCCTAACAAAATAACATGAAAGTTCTTTGTGCTTCAATTCAGAAATAGGAAATCTGAACAGACCTATAATAAATTAAGAGATTGAATGTGCAATAATAATAATAAACTTCTCACATTAAAATGCCCAAGATGAGAGGACTTCACGAGTGAATTATACCAAATGTTTAAAAGAATTAATACCAATCCTTTCAAACTTATTGTGTGTAGTGAAATCAGAGGGGTGAGGGAAAATTGTAAATGTCCTAAATTGCCATTTGTAATGATTTTAATTAATCTGAGCTCATGAGACCAATATTTTAGAGAAGTAATACAGATAAATAAGTTATAAAGTCATAGGCAGGAAAATAGGTAAACATGGAAAGTGTATTTTTTTTTTTAAATAGTGATTCATAAAATTTTGGGTTTTTGCATACTCTAAGAAATGTATGTAAGTCACAGATTCTCTCCCCAGGGGAAAAGAATGCCCATGAACATATTCATGTACATGGGAACAAAATTCTACATACAGTTTGACAGATCCCAAGTAAAAAATTGCCTGAAAAAGTTTATTCTGTTTTAAGAGAAAGGCACATGATGTTTGAAAGAGGAGATTCTTGGAAGTCCCTAAATGACAGTGTTTTCTCGAGTGGAGAAAGTATGCTACAGAGGAAAGGGAAAGGGAAAGGAATGTGGAGTCAGGTCATTTCTGCTCATTCCCATGTGACTGAGCATCCCTGAGCCTGTTCCCCTCTCTCTAAACTGGGAAGCACAGCATCTGTCTGTCTGGACTTTGTGGACCTCTGCTCAGATTCCCTTGGATTCCTTCCACATTTGCACATCCTCCTCCAGTTCCTGCCTGCTCTTGCCTCCAGTAACCAGTCCCAAAACCACCACCAGAGAGGCCTGACCTTCTTCTTTGGAGAAACTACCATTGGCCACCAGACCACCAGTGCAGTGGCCAAAAGAGACCAGGTGCCTCTGTGTTCATATGCTCCCGGTATCCTGTAGCCTGTGACTGATAGAGACCTTGACCTCCCGGTGGATAACTCTGAGGCAGAGTTTATAAGCCAGAGTTTCTCTGAGTGAAGACATCCTTCACTAACCATTTCTGAAATCCCATCCTTGTTTGGTTTTCTACCCTTCTCTGTTCTGCTGTCCCTACTCCCTTGCCTGCTTCTCCTAGCCACACTTCCTTACAATCACTTTTTAGAAAAACTCTTGACTCGGTTCTGCTGTAATTGAGCTATCACATTGTAAGGATTAAATGAAACATTATAAAGCAGAACCAAGAACAGTTCCTGGAACAGAGTAAGCCCTCAATAAAAGATATCCAATCTTTTTATTCTGAAACTTTAGATCTTTTTTGGTTCTTATAGACAAGGAAGACTTTTTCTCTATTTTATTCCAGAAGAATTTTGAGAAACATCCTTTTCCCTATCTAGGCTATTCTGGGTATAGTATGATTTGGAGTGATCATGTACTATGAAACTTTCTTCTGTGAAAGTTTGTGTCTCCCTTAATGTTTTTTCTCTTCACCAAGATGGGCTGTCAATACAGAAAGTACTTCATATTTTCCTTCTATTAATAAATTTCATGTTGCTTCTTTCAAATAGAAATAAGGTCAGGTTGTGAGCCTAACAACAGAGCCCCAAAATACATGAAGTAAATACTATTTTTTGACAAGGATGCTAAAACTATTCAATGGGAAAAGAATAGTCTTTTCAATTGGATGTCCACGTCCAAAAGAATAAATTTAGAACCATCCTTCACACTCTATACAAAAATTTAAATGGTTCAAAGGCCTAAGTATAAAAACTAAAACTGTGCAACTCTTAGAAGGAAACCTTGATGTAAATCTTTATCACCATGGATAGGCAAAGGTTTGTTAAATATGACACAAGAGTTACAAGCAGCAAAAGAAAAAGATTGATAAATTGAACTCTACCAAAATGTGTGAATCGAAGAACAGACTTAGAAAGCAAAACAACACACAGAATCACAGACTAGATCGGACTTGGTGGCTCAGCCTGTAATTCCAGCACTTTGGGAGTCCGAGGCAAGTGGATTGCCTGAGCCTGCAGGCACGAGACCAGCCCAGGCAATTTGGAGAGACCTCATCTCTACAATAAATCAGAAAATTAGCCAGATATAGTAGCACGTGCTAGTTCCAGCTACTTGGAAGACTGAGGCGGAAGGATCACCGGAGCCTGGCAGATCAACACTTGGTGGCCTTGAGCATGCCACTGCACTCCAACCTAGGTGACAAAGCAAGACTCCAACTCAAAAAAAAAAGAGGAGCCGGGCTCGGTGGCCCAGGCTGTAATCCTGCGCCTTTGGGAGACTGAGGTGAGGTGATTGCCTGAGCCCGCGGGTTCAAGACCTGCCCGGGCAACTTGGCAAGAACTCATCTCTACAATAAATCAAAATGAGCTGGGTGTGGTAGCTCGCGCCTGTAGTTCCAGCTCCTTGGAAGGCTGAGGCAGAAGGATCGCTGGAGCCCAGCAGGTCGAGGCTGCGGTGGCCAGGAGCGGCCACTGCACTCCAGTCTGGGTGACAGAGTGAGACTCCAAAAAAAAAGAGGAATCACAGAATATTTTAAAATCACCTATCAGAATATATGAAGAACTCTTACAATTCAACAATTAAATGATAGCAGCCCAATTTAAAAATAAGTAACAGATTTGAATAGACATTTATCCAAATAAGATACACAAATGTCTCATAATCACATGTAAAGATACTCAACAGCATTTGTATTAGGGAAATGCAAATCAAAACCACAAAAGAGATATCATTTCATATCCACTATGATTAAAATAAAAACAGAAAATGAGTGTTGATGATGTTCTGGAGAAATTGGGACCTTCATACATTGCTGGTAGAAATGTAAAGTTGTGTAGCCACTGTGGAAAACAGCTTGGCAGTTTCTTAGAAAGTTATATATATATATATTATATTAGGAATATAATTAATGAATGACCCAGTAATTATATTCCTAATACAATCAAGAGAATTGAAATGTTTGTATACACACATTATACACAAACTTGCAAGTATGAGTTTAAAAAAAAAGTTGACACAACTCAAATGTCCATCGGCTGTTCAATACATAAATACAATGTCATACAAGGTAATATCTTTCAGTCATAAAAAATAAAGTACTGATACATGCTACAATATGTATTAACTTTGAAATTATGCCAAGTAAAATATGATTATGCCAAGTGAAATGTCATATATAAAAGGTTACATATTATATGAACCATTTATATAAAATTTCCAGAATAAACAAATCCATAGAGACAGAAAGTAGATTAATGAGTTTGCCAGGGGGCAAACGAGTAGATTAGGTGTAACTTCTTAATGCATAAGGAAATTTTTTATTGAATAACGAAAATGTTCTGAAATGAGATAGTGGTGATGGCTGCACTACACTGTAAATATATTGAAAACCACTGAATTATTCAAAATAGTTAAAATGATGAATTTTGTTATGTGCATTTTATCTCAACAAAGTAAATATTTTTTAAATAAGGACGGTCAGACTATAAGAAACAACTTAAGAATTTACTGCATTTTTACCAGATAAGAATTACTAGGACACTGTGAAGGAAATTTGCAAAATTTGAGCAAAGTTCCCAAGGGTATTCTTAAAATATGAACTATGAGTTTTACTGCTGTTCCATAAATTTATACAAATTATGTCTCTATTCTTTCTTCAAGTCTAATCTCCTCCTCCTCCAATCTTGGTTGTTCCATATGCTATTGTAAAAAATAATTACTAAATGCGGGATAATAGAGAAGTAATAGGAAATGGAGAATGAAGAAAAGAGACAAAGAAAAGAAATGGCTGAGAGAACTGGGGAGTCCATTTAAAAGCAAGATAAAGATAAAATACATTCAGCTGGTTAGAACTTAGGCGACCAAGTTAATGGGTCCAGCTTCCACGTGGACCATGGAACCATTCTTTTTGTTCATAACTGCAAGTCCATTCAAACGATATATTAACATGGAAAAAAATTAGGAAAGCAATTTTCTAAAACGCTGTAGCTGGATTTCAGTTGGGCAGTGATCAAGGCCAGGAAGGGAGTATGTGATTGGATGGGGTGAGTGGTAGATGCTAATGTTATTTATTTATTTATTTATTTATTTATTTATTTATTTATTTATTTATTTTTAGTTACAGTCTCACTCTGTCGCCCAGACTGTAGTGCAGTGGCCGCTTTCGGCCATTGCAGCCTCACCTGCTGGGCTCCGGCGATCCTTCCACCTCAGCCTTCCGAGTAGCTGGAATTACAGGTGCGTGCTACCATGCCCGGCTGATTTTTTGATTTATTGTAGAGATGAGGTCTCGCTGCCCAGGCGGGTCTCGAACCCGCAGGCTCAAGCAATCCACTCACCTCAGCCTCCCAAAAGCGCAGGATTACAGGCTGAGCCACCGAGCCCGGCTGATGCTAATGTTATTTAAAGGAAAAATCAGTATTTTCTGGTGACAAATGGGGAGGTCTTGTGTGGAAAGAAAAATTTATTCCCCAGATTGCAATCTTTAGAAAGTATCAAGGAAAATAAGAAGCACATTCTATGTAAATAATTTCTCACGTAGTTGCCTTCACTCTACACCATAACTTAGTACAATTACTGACAAACACAATTATCAGACAATTTCATGAACAACAACTACCTCTTTTACTGCCATTATTCCAGAAACAGACATGTCTCTAAGCCCAAGACAGGAACTTCAGCTTGAATTGGGGAATTGGGGCTCGGAACTAACAACTCAACTCTGCTCCAGAAGTGTCTTTTTTTTTTTTTTTGAGTTGGAGTCTCACTCTGTCACCCAGACTGGAGTGCAGTGGCCGCTCCCAGCCACCACAAGCCTCAACCTGCTGGGCTCCGGCAATCCTTCCACCTCAGCCTTCCAAGTAGCTGGAATTACAGGCATGCGCTACCACGCCCGGCTGATTTTTTT
>NW_007250923.1:1554-17881 GCF_000164805.1 Carlito syrichta | reverse complement strand
CAGCAGACTCAGGCAATCCACTCACCTCAGCCTCCCAAAGGCGCAGGATTACAGGCTGAGCCACCGAGCCCGGCTCAGAAGTGTCTTTAATGAGAGTTTGTGCTGCTGAAACCTGTTCAGGTGTCTAGATATTTTATTAGATTTTCCTTAGGGCTTTGATAAGATATTATTCTTCCCTCATAACTCTCCATACAATAAACCCTGGTGAATGACTAATTCTTTAGTAGATTTTTTATTTGATATATTATTTTGAAAAGTAAAAATGTCAGTATAGATAGTATATGGGTGCTTATTATATTATTCTACTTACTTTTCTCTAGATTAAAATGGTTTCAAAATAAAATTTTTAAAGCTGAGATTTTTAAATCAATAGTAAAAGTTGATCTATGGTTATTTGTAAATAGAGAAGATATTTACATAATTCTATGAATACATAGATACACATAAAATATGTTAAAGTTTGGGAAATGTTTTTGTTATGTTATTATTAAAAACATAGAGAGAAAGTACATACATTTGCAATATTTTAATATTCACTTCTTTAGTTAAATTAAAATAAAATCACTCTACTATTTATTGAAAGTTATTTTGTTTCTTTCTTTCTTCTTTTTTTTTGAGTTGGAATTTCACTCTGTTGCCCAGACTGGAGTGCAGTGGCACGCTCACGACCACTGCAGCCTTGACCTGCTGGGCTCAGGTGATCCTTCCACCTCAGCCTTCCAAGTAGCTGAAACTACAGGAATGCACCACTGCACCTGGCTAAGGTGTAGAAATGAGGTCTGGCTAAGTTGCCCAGGCTGGTCTCGAACCCACGGACTCAGGCAATCCTCTCACCTCGGCTTCCCAAAGTACTGGGATTATAGGCATGACCCACCATTCCTAGCCATGAAATTTATTTTGTTAAACCTTAACATCCAGTGTCTCCAGTAACCTTTGTCCTTCACATATAAATAACGACTTACTTTTCCTTCCATTTCCAATAAAAGGTAGTTTAATGCTCATTTTTAGAGTAATATAAAACTAATTGTATGTTTGCAATAGTGAAGAAAGGAAATAGGTTAGTCAGTGTAAAAAAGTAAATAAAGTACTGCTTTACGTGTATTTGAAAACTGCTTCTTATATGATGTTAAAATAAATACATATAGTAAATGACAAAAATATAAGTTGCAAATCAAATTAAAAACTAAATATGCATGTCAAATAGCAGCTGTCACATAGCAGACACCTATTCAATATCTGTGACAAAGTGAATGGAAATTGGTGGCAGCTCTCCGTCCTCTCTTTCATTTGACCAAAATTAATTTATCATGCCTGGTGATTCAAAAATAAGCAAAACATTTTACCTCACCTTCAATATTTTCTGTCATTAGAATACGACATGGAAAACACCGCATGGAAAATACAACATGGTGATTAGTGCATGCACTCAAGGAGGGGCAAAGGTCTCATAGGGTAGGCGGAAGGCTTCACAGAGAAGAGAAACTTTACTTGGTCTTGAAGGAGCTGTATGCAATCACAGATGGAATTGTGGAGAAAACACATGCTAGACAGAAAAAATAGAAGGTGCAGAAACACAGAGATGAGAAAGGATATAGCTGGCTGCAAGAGTGAGTATCTGGATCCAGTTGGAAGATAAGGAGCATTATAGGAAGTGGAGGACCATGAGTTGAAGTCAGATCTTGAGTGGACTTGTTCAAGCTAAGAAATGTGTACAACCTTACTATAACTGATAATACCAAATCATTGAGGGGTTTTAGGAAGAAGAAATACCATAAGGATAAGTAGATTTGTGGAGGAGGAAAGTTAGGAATACCAGATGATAAAATGAAGGCTTGGACTAGGCAATGGCAGAGAAGGTAGGAAAGGAGTGATTAAAACATGTATTGAGGATGCATACATGGTGATAGTGCAAGGTTGCTGTAGTACTGGTCCCCAACAATTCATTCATTATCTGTGCCCATGGGTAATCCCCTCCTATCTTGACTTTGAACTTGGCTATCAGCAATCATGCAAGCAAAAGCTTGGAAAGCACTTACACATTGGGATGTCACTTCTTTTACTGATGCTGAAAACCTTGGGACCACAACCATGTGGTTAAGCCCTACTAGCTTGTTGGGGACACGTCAAACCCATTATTCCAGCTGACATTCAGAATTAACTGCTAGCCAGAACCAACTGCCAGACATGTGAGTGATGTAAATAAAGACATTCTAAAATAACCAGCTTCTAGCTGACTGCAGCCCCAGGAAAGTGCCTTGATGAAGCCCAGCCCAAATGACTGACCCATAAAACTGTGCACTTACACTTATTATTTTAAGCCACTAATATGTGGAGTGGTTTGTTACACAGTAAAAACTAACTGATACAGTAATGGGGTGGCTTTAGCCTTGCAAGTCACAAAAAGTTTTTCGAACTAAGGGCGTCTCTAAAGAGGCAGTGAAGAGGCAGTAGCTGTTGAGAGAAGCAGTTTGGAGAGTGAATGTGAGACCATTTATTTTTCTTCCGAAGAGACTTTTGTTCACTTTTGATTTTTTAGAGGAGGAAGAATAAAACTTAAAGGTGAGGGAGATTTTGAATAATAAAACTTACTTCAGCCGGGCTTGGTGGCTCAGCCTGTAATCCCGCGCCTTGGGAGGCTGAGGTGAGTGGATTGCCTGAGCCCGTGGGTTCGAGACCCGCCTGGGTAGGTGCGACCTCATCTCTACAATAAATCAAAAAAAAAAATTAGCTGGGCATGGTAGCACGCGCCTGTAGTTCCAGCTCCTTGGAAGGCTGAGTCGGAAGGATCACTGGAGCCCAGCAGGTCGAGGCTGCGGTGACTGGGAGCGGCCACTGCACTCCAGTCTGGGTGACAGAGTGAGACTCCAACTCAAAAAAAAAAAAAAAAAAAAAACAAACTTATTTCAAGGGATTCATATAAAGATCAAATGCAAAAACATGTACAAAAACATCAAATGAAAAATAATTGTCATATATATAGACTATATTGCTTTATTTTCTATTTTACTTTGGAACTCACACAAGTGGATGTACACATACAGGCACACACACATACATCTCATTTGGGGGAGAAATAATTTGTGTGCCACAGTATACTCTACTACAGCTCCCTAAAGATTTTGACTATGAGTGGGGTATGATTTTTGCAGGCAGATTTCTCCTTCTACCCTCAAGCCCAGTGCAGCTGCCTTTTGAAATGAAGCATCCACACAAAGACACTCTATGAGTATAAACAGAATAAGATATTCCAAGTGTGAACCCCAAACTCTCTAAATAAATTAAGCATATTGGAGGGCTAAACAAACTCTCCTCCACTTGATTACAGTATTCTGTTTACCACAAATTTTCCCAGTGGCTTTGGGATTGACGTGTCTACTATTTCTGATAATAAAGTATGTAGTAAGACATGCCATTTATCCAGCATTTAATTTCAAAATATAATGTGTAGTCTATAATATAAAGATAAACTGCTTATTTCCATATCAGCGTTCAGTTGAGACGAATGGGCAGAAACAGAATGCTTTTCAGTCCTGATATTCCTATCATAATAGAGCAAATAATTGAAATTAAATCTCTTGGATTGTATGAATTTTTAGTCATTTTTTTTATATACTGTCAAGGTCAGTATAGAAAGAACTAGGTCATCTAAAACTCCAAGGTAGCACACATGATTTGTCACAAATTTGTCATGCATGGTTTATCACAAATTTGTTTTTACTTTTTGGTAACCAATAGCAGGCTCTAAAACTGTTTTTCTTCTCAGTGTACTTTATGTCATTGATCAGTTGTGAAATATACTCTAAATGGTTTCTTTACTTAGAATCTCTGTTCCACTTTTTCTCAACCTGCCAATATTTTTGTATTTTTTAAAATTATACGTGAATATGCTGGTTTTAATCACTTTACTGTATGCCATCTTTTGACTAAGAATCATTAGTAGTTTTGATGAAATAAACTGCTTTTTAAATGCAATGTTGAAATCAATAACTCTTTTCAGAGCCCACATAATTTCCTCCAGATAAACAAATTAGTTTTGCTTAAATTACTAGTTTTGTACATGTCATTGAGTGGAGTGGATAACTATGTCTACTAACTCCAGGTTGTGGTTCTGAGACTGTGTGCACAATGCATTTATTTCCCATCACTCACTCTTTTTGAAAGCTTTTGAGCCCAATATATCACCTTTACTGAACAATTTATCAGATGGAAGAGATGAGTAAATTCTACCCTTTCCATAATATATTGCTTTGGGGTGCCAGTAGAGGATAAATAACAATAGAATAACGTAATAAGTAAGTAAACATTAGGTCAAGAGAAGAAGTGGATGGCTAGATAAAACCCAAAGATGAGAGCAGCACTTTTTGAAGTTGGGCCATCTGTGTCAGGATTACCTGAAGTCATTGTGCAATATGCAGATTTCTACCTCAGAACCAGTGAATCAATGCAGGAAATAGGTTTCATCAATATCATGTTATATTTTATAAGTTTCTCACATCAAGACCCAAAAAGAGACTTAGAAGATGTGAGAAAGGAGAGTATGTCCCAGCCAATGCCATAGTCTAGAATCTTTTTTAAATGCAAATGTAAATTTTATCTTATATTTAATTTTAGAGTTGTGGGGTACATGTGAGGAAGTGCTGCATAAGTTAACTGCATGCAGGTGAGGTTTGGGCTTCTAGGAGCCCTTTCTCCCCGTTACCCATGGGTGATTATGTACCCATCATCGTCCTCTCCTCCCTCAACTTGCTATAGTACCCCATGTCCGTTGTTCCCACTTTTGTACTTGCATGCCCAATGTTTAGTACCTACTTATGAGTGAGAACATGCAGTGTTCAGCATAACCTGGAATCTTGAGAGATGTAATAAAGTTCACCTGCAGCCAGATTGCACTTTAGCCTTAGTTCATTCAGAAGGGCAGTGTGGAGAAGAGAGTTGAAGGGGCTGAGTAGGGAGGACTAGAATGAGGAATGGCAGTGATCACAATCCCTCAGTTTTTTCAACAGTGCTTTCCTGGTGTTTTATATCAAGGCATGTAGAAAATGAGAATGTTCTACCCAGTACACTGGGATGAGCAGATGTCTGTTTGCAGATACAGGCAAGCAGACCAGATGCTCTGGACATGCCAAAGGAGACTGAAGGGCTCATTGCCATCCTTGGGGACACCCATTGAGAAACCGCTCCAGACAACATCCATCATTCTCTCTGTTAATGTGTTCATCAACATGCTCTTAGCAATACCTGGGAACTGGTTTTGGCTTTTTTACCTTGGGATAGAGGGGCCAACACTAGGAAGTTGCCGGATTATTCTCCAGCTTCCTTTAAAGAAGAGCAAGAGATGTTTCTCCACTTCAGTGGAGTCAGTTGGTAAATACTATTAAATGGATATGATATTACATACAGAATATTTTTCTTAAATTACTGTATTCTATTTACATTTGAATAAAATGAATAATTTAATACTGTTTACCTGTTTTGTCTTTTCAGTTAACAATCTATGATGTTATGAAGTAAAATTCAAGGGAATTTTTATTATCCCACATAAAATAAAATGTAAATGCAAAATATATAGTCTAATGAGATATAGAATCCCTTTTATTTATCCTTAGATGAAAATTGTTTGTTGATCATGTTTGCTTCCTAAGCAAACAAACAAATATGCATTCCAGGTTTTAAAAATATTAAGATGGGAAGGGTGAGCCAATTAGAAACATAATTCAGAATATGGCTTTGACAAATTAGCATTTATAAAATCTTAATACCTAAAATTACCAAGTGATTAGTATTTCCAATTAAAAGGCTTATTGATCATTTTACAAAATTCTGTAGTACTAAAAATGTACATTTCCATATTTAACTCAGACAATGGTTAATTTTAGCAACATATCTTTTGGTATTAATTGGATTCATCAAAATATTGTATGATAAAATCAGAAAATATGTAATTTTTAAAATCATGTGTCAACTTTAAAAAAATTAAATGGCACACAGAACCAAAAGTAAACTATAACATTTACACTAACATGGAGAGCAAGTAGTTACATATGATTGCACATTTTGGGTTGCTCTATTTGTAATTTATATTTGCTCACATTTCCAGAAACTCAAATTACTGAAAAGTAGAACAACATAAAATCAGATGTAAAACCAAAGTACATATTCAGTCTATTCATGAACTTACAGCAGAAGTAAACTAAGCTTCAATTTTATGAAGTGAATAAATGACCACTTCATTCTTTAAGCTATTGTAACTACTAATTTATACTTAAATCACATAAAATATATGGTTGATTATCTGTTTATGACTATGAGTTAATTTCGAAGAGACACATGAAAGATATAAAAGTCAATTCATATGCCAAAGATAGTAGGTAAGTTATCAAGGTCATTATATGACTTACTGGTTGATTGTATAAGGCACATTTAACTAATGGAAAATTCCCCTATGATGAGTTTCCATTAAATACTCTATGGTTTGCCAGATGCCTACAGTATTCACTTAGTGTTAGGAAGAAAATAATTGAGGAAGATCATAAAAAATAAGGAAATTGCAATCATTCAGACAGGAAGTGATTAAGGTAAAAATAAGGATTTTAGTAAAGTCACGTTCATGGTAAGGGTAATTTCTGTTCTGACCCTGTTCCGGTGTATTGACAATTACATGCCCATGAAGAGAAAAAATAATACCATAGTGCCAACAGCAAGCATATGTTAGAGTTCCAATTATTTCATCATCCACTTTGATGTGAATAAATCCAAAAGCTTTTAGTAAGAAAAATTAGTACACATGAAAGCTTGTGGAGATGGTGAGTGCATGTCATAGGTAATAAAATCCTGAGCTGATCTTAAAAGTTAAGATTGTAAAATGACTTTTTCAAATTCATGACCTTGCCTTATTTTATTAACATTCATTAAATCAGGGAGTGGAAGGACATGACATCTTCATTACTCCGTCTCTGTGTACTCTGTGTGTGGGTAGCTTCATAGAAAACCCTGTAGGGAGTAGAGCTCTCTCCCCATCAGGGATACACTTTAATGCTCACAGTGAAAGGACACATCCAGGCTTGCTGAGGAAGCAGGCTGTCTCATCTCACCCAGAAAAACGACCTCTTCTGCACAATGGGGGAAATAAGAAAGGCTGATGAAAGACTGTGGAGAATGCAGGAGTGGAAGACATGAAAAGTAAGTATCTGTTATATCTGGATGCAAATTCAAGATCCAGAGGACATAGTCAAAATGAACTAAAAAGGATAGAATCTGGCATAATCGGGGGAAGAAACACATAGTGGAAAAATAGCACATTGACTCCTATGACTGATTTAAAATGGAGGTGTAAGTTCTTCAGGAATGAAAGAAGAAATGTAAAGTGTTTATCATTTCCTATATAACTCATAGTAAGTAACACTATTCATAACTGATGCTCAGTATTCATTAAAGAAATGATTGCGCTTATTGAGTTTTCATACCAATACACCAAATACTGAACATGTATTATGCATTGGGTACTGTGTTAAGTACTTTATATGTTACATTGTTTTGCCCTCACTAATTCTGTGAGGTGGGTGAGGATATGACTTTCTACAAATGAAGAAACTGAGACTCCAAAAACGAAAAGCAAGGATTTAACCTAGCCTTGCTTGACTTTTTTAATCTTTATTTTATTGTAAAGATGTGGGATACAATTCAGGATTAGGTATAAAAGTGGTCATCATACAGGTAAAGTGTGGACCTCCCTTTGGTCCCCACTTTGCCTGGTTTGAGATGATCAGGTATCCTTACTGATGTTTTGTTTTCCACCATCCCCCCACCCCCTACCCCCACCCCACTCCAGCAGTATCCCACTACTACCAATCCCTTTCTTATAGTATTATGATAAATGTTCAGGTTCTACTTAGGAGAGAGAAAGTGTAGTGCTCTATTCTTTGTTTATATGATAGGTCACTGAGTATGATAGATTCTAAATCCATCAAAGTCTTTTATCAGTGCAAGCAGGGTTTTGACAGATTCTCTTGGATTTTCAAGGTATAGGATCATATCATCTTCAAAGAGGGATAACTTGACTTCCTCTTTTCCTATTTGGATACTCCTGATTTCCTTCTCTTGTCTAATTGCTTGAGTTAGGACTTCCAACACAATATTGAACAAGAGGGGTGGGAGTGGGCAACCTTGTCTTGTTCCAGTTTTCAGGGGGATATGATTCTAGTTTCTGACCATTTAGCAATATGCTAGCTGTGGGTTTGTCATAGATGGCACTATTTTGAGGTATGTTCCTTCTATACCTAGATGTTTGCGGGTTTTAATCAAGAAGGGATGCTGGATTTTATCAAAAGCTTTTTCTGCATCTTATGAGATAATCATGTGGTTCTTGCTTTTACATCTGTTGATGCATTTAATGACATTTATGGTTTTGCGAATGTTGAACCAGCCCTGCATCCTGGGGATGAATCCTACGTGGTCATGTGGATGATATTTGAGATGTGTTTGTGGATCCGATTTGCTAAAATCTTGTTGAGGATTTTTGCAGCTATGTTCATAATAGATATTGGCCTATAGTTCTCTTTCTTTGTTAGCTATTTACCCAGTTTGGGTATCAGTGCAATGTTAGCTTTCTCAATTGCCTGGAATACTTTCAATAGGATTGGTATCAGTTTCACCTTGTACATTTTGTAGAATTCTGCTGGAAAGCCATCCTGTCCAGGACTTTTTTTTGTAGGTAGTTTTCGTATGACAGAGTCAATTTCCTGGGTTGTTATGGGCCTATTTAGTGTCTCAGTATCTTCTTGTTTTAACCTGGGGAGGTTGTGTGATGTCAGAAAGTCCTCATTTCATCTAGGTTTTCAAGTTTGTTTCCATATAGGTGTGCATAGTAATCTCTGATAATCTTTTGTATTTCTTTGGGGTCAGTTGTGATTTGATCTTTTGTATTTCTGATTGTGTTTATTTGGGCTTTTTCTCTCTGTTACTTGGTCATTCTGGCTAGGGGTCCATCAATCTTGTTAATTATTTCAAAGAACCAACTTTTTATTTTGTTGATGTTTTCTTGATATTTGTGTCCTCTATGTCCCATATTTAGGCCCTTATTTTTGTGATTTGGATTCTTCTGCTAAAGTTGGGGTTTTGATGGTCTTCTCTTTCTAGCTCCTTTAGGTGCTTTGTGACCTTAGGTGCTTTCCACTTGTGATCTTTCCATTTTCTTGATGTGTGTTCATAGAGATACAAATTCCCCTCTTAAAACTGATTCTATGGCATCCCAGAGGTTTTGGTAAGATGTTTCTTCATTTTCATTTGTTTCCAGGAATCTTAATTTCTTCTTTGATTTCAGTGTTGACCCGGTCATTCTTCAGCATCATGCTGTTTAGTGTCCATGTCTTTGTGGGCTTTGGAAAAATGTTGGTTTTAGTGTTTATTTTTATTCCACTGTGGTCTGAAAATGTGCATGGCAAGATTTCAACCTTGTGGGATTTGTTTATGCTTGATTTATGGCCAAGAATGTGATCAATCTTGGAGTAGGTTCCATGTGGTGATGAGTAGAATGTATACTCTGTGGCTGTTGGGTAGAATAATCTGTAGGTATCGACTAAGTCCATTTGACCAAGTGTCAAGTTTAGGTTTTGGATCTCCTTGTTGATTTTTTGCCTTGATGATCTATCTAGAGCTGTCAGTGGGATATTTAAGTCCCCTGCTATAATAGTGTTAGAGTCAATATCTTTTTTCAGTTTATTAAGTAGTTGTTTTATAACTGTTGGTGCTCCTGTGTTGGGTGCATATATGTTTAGGATGGATATTTCTTGTTGATGGATTGAATATTTTATCATTATGTAGTGTCCTTTTGTATCTTTTTTAATTTTTTTATAGCTTAAAGGTTATTTTGTCTGATATTAAGATTGTAACTCCTGCCTTCTTTTGTGATCCACTGGCCTGGAAACTTGTTTTCCATCCTTTAACTTTGAGTCTGTGTGCATCCCTTGTAGTGAGATGAGTCTCCTGGATGCAGCAAGTAATGGGGTTATCCAGTCCACTATTCTGTGTCTTTTCAGTGGTGCATTTAGTCCATTCACATTCAGGTTAATTATTGAAATGTGGCAGGTTTTCCCTGTCATGAGATTCTTATCAAGTTGTTGTTGTTCCTGTTTATTTGTTGCCTTTCCTTTGGTTTGGGGGTTGATTCATGTGTTTTTCATCTTTTTCCTGTACTCTTGTGAAGAATGTTGTCATTCTTTTCTCCTTTTCTTCTGCATTTAATACTTTCTTAAATATTTCTTGTAGAGGTGGTCTAGAGGCTGCATATGTTCTTAGGGATTGGATGTCTGGGAAAGATTTTAATTCTCCCTCACTGATGAAGCTTAGCTTGACTGGGTAGGTTATTCTTGGTTGAAGTTGTCTATCTTTGAGAACTTTGAAGATTGGGTTCCAAGCTCTCCTAGCCTGAAGGGTTTCAATAGATAAAGCTTCTGCTATTCTAATTGGTCTTCCCTGGTAGGTAGTCTGACCTTTTTCTCTTGCTGCCTTTAGAATTTTTTCTTTTATACCTACTTTGTTTAGGTGAATTATTATGTGTCTGGGAGTTGGCCTTCTCATTTGTTGTCTTGCAGGGGGTCTCTGAATCTCTTGTGTTTGAATTTTTGCATCACTGATGAGATAAGGGAAGTTTTCTTGAATGATTTCATGGAATGTTTGTTCCAGTGTGATCTCTGTCTCTCTTTCTGCCTCAGGAAGGCCAATTACTCTTAGGTTCGGTCTCTTGAAGTAATTGCTCATCTCTTGAAGGTTTTGTTCTGTCTTTTTAAGCTTCTTTTCTATGTTTTTGACAGTTTGGGTTAGTTCTGTATTTTGGTCTTCAAGCTCTGAGATTCTTTCTTCTGCTTGGCTAATTCTTCTTTCCATGCTTACTAGTTTGTTATTTATTTCCATCACAGTACTCTATACTTCTGTTATTTCTGTTATTAGATCCTTCCTCTTTTCCTCTTGTCTCTCCTCAATTTTTTTTTCTCTCTATTAATGTCTTGATGTCTGGGTTTGTTGCATGTGGCCAGGCATTCTGGGGGCTCTTCATTGTTTGTGTTCCGAAGTCTGTTTTCTCAGTGCCTGACCTCCCAGGGGTTCTGTGTGAGACCTATATTCTTCTCTTGGTTTTTCTTTTCTACAGATTTTCCTCCCTACTTTATCCTTCCTCCCCTTCCCCGTCTTCTTTAATTCTGTTATTCAGGGGTGGAAGGGTTTCTTTTAATTCTGTTTGTTCAATTTCCTATTCTTCCTTGTGTATATCCTCTTGCTTTGTTCAATTCTGGAGTTGGACTTTAGGCTGGGGGCGGTCCTTTTTGCAGGTTTGAAATTTAATTAAGGAGGGAGCTGTGATTCAAAATCTATCTGCAGATTCCAGTATCTGCCAACAGGTGTATGGATAATCTGAAACCCACTTCCTACTGCCTTGGAATCTGTCCATGCAGTGGAGTTGTAGGTTTACTCCCTGGAAGAACAATGAGGTTAAAAAAGGGAAAATAATGGAGCAGGGAGTGGGGGAAAGAGGGAGGTGGAGAGAGAGAGGAGTAAGAGGGAAAACAGACAAGTGTACTGACTAACAAATGAACAGAGACACAAAGACCGAAACAAGTAAAAAGAAAAACAATAATAACAACCACAAACTAACCAACAACCATATGAAAAAACTAAAACATACAATGAAGCTAACATACAAGCTAACCAACTTCTTTATTGGTGTGCTATTCCTTTATACAAAGATGGGGTTTACAGTGGGAAAAAAAAGAATAGAATAAAGTCAGTAAACTAACAGAACCAACCAAGCACACTCTAAGACTTTTCTTTTAAGTCCAATATCCTTTCATCTCTGATTTCTAGCTGTCTCTGCAGACTGGTAGATTTGTTGACAGTTAGGGTCAGTTGCCCCTGGCCTGCTGTGGAGGGTAGTTCAGATCTGGGCTCCCTGCCAAGTCTACCACTCAGATCTGGCCTGTGTCTATTTAGCAAGGAGAAGGAGCTTCTGTCTTTCCCATTTTGATGTTGTTACCTTGGAACCCCAGCAGGTGGTGATATCTCACCGTTCCAGTGGATCTTTTTCCACAGCAGCTGGAGACTGCAAGCCAATGCAAGCCTGGTGGGCAGAAGTCAGAGGCTGCGAGGATGGGAGGAAGCAGGTAATGAAGGGCCACCACCAGGCGCTAGCAAACCATATCCCCTCCCTTTTCCTGGAAAGGGGCCCAAACCCAGCCCCCGCCTAAAATGGCGACCCAGCAAACAAAGGGGGCATCTGAAACAGCACCTTCCGGATTCTTCTTCCACAGTCCGGTTCACCTTTTCCTGTGCCTGCGAAAAATCCACCAACCTGGATGGAGCTCCACCAGCCAACCAATAACCAACTGACAAGTCGCCCTAAACCCCCATAAAGGCTGGTGTGCCCTTACTTTAGCACTACAGTCTGACCCTCAGGTCCTGTAGCCCACCACGTTTGACCCATTAAATCTCTTGGCCTTAATGGGTGTTGAGTCTCACTGTGCACCACCATCTTTCATTGGTGCCGTGACTCAGATCAGGTTCCTCTCGCCCTCAGGTGAGACCCTGTTCCCGCGCCAGCGGGACTCACCACTTAAGGCCTTCGCCCACTTTCTTGAACACCAGCACTGCATCCATCACTGACCCTCAGATTGGTAAGTGCCCCCTAACTGGAAAACCTAAAACCTTGCCCGGGATAACCGGAAGGAACTGACCTTTTGGCCCCAGGTGAGGGGGGGACCACACCCCGCCTAGGTCTTTAAGGCCACAGCAAACCCCGACTGGTTTTCCCTTCCCTCGGCCGTCAGGTATTTCGAGTCTGCTCCCTTCCGCCATTCAGTTTTGGGCATCCTCTTTGCTAAAAATCCTAGTACCAGGTTGCCCTCAACCTCCTCGATTCTCCAGGAGAATCGCAGGTTGTAATAAAGTTCTGTGATGACAGGCTTTACTGCAACCTCTGCATATCCTGACAGTCGGCTGTCCAGGGAATGCTCTGCTCAGCCCCAGCTATTAAAATTGGAAACTCATCATCCCTGCCAGCTGACTCTCCCCTCAAATGCCTCTTAGACAACTTCTCCACTCTCTCCCTCACTCCTGACATTAAACCCAAGTGTTTAATCTGCTTCAGTACCCAAGAGTGGCATACCTATCTCTTAGACAACCAAAATAAGTGGCCCCCTTATGGGTCCCTAGACCCCGACTTTATACGGGACCTCTATAACTTCTGCGAGCATTCAAAAAAGTGGGCAGAGATTCCCTATGTCCAGTCTTTCTCTTTACTCTGGGAACACCCTCGTCTCTGCCTCTGATGTAAACCGGTTCACCTCCTCGTGGCTGCAAAGGGTCCCTCTCTCCCTCCAACGCCACCACCTCCCTCTTCCATCTCTAACCCACCTCCCTCTTCCATCTCTAACCCACCTCCCTCTTCCGTCTCTGACTTTGACCCAGCAGATGAACCTCCTCCCTATCGACAACCCCATCTGCCCCTGCAGCCTCTTCCCCAGTCCGCCCTTGCCATCCCTAATCTTTATCCACCCTTTCCTCCAGTTCCTGCCACCCCATGCAGTCCTCTTGTTACCCACTCCAAAACAGCCCCAGCCACTCTCACTCCTCTTCATGAAGTGGCAGGCGCTGAAGGCATTATTTGAGTTCATGTCCCATTCTGTATCTTGGACCTGACCCAGGTAGAAAACGCCTTGGGTCCTTTACAACTAACCCAACCACCTATATCAAGGAATTCCTCCAGGCCTATAGCCTCACCTTTCATGACATCTACATGGTTTTCTCCAATACCCTACTCCCCAAAGAGCACAGAAGAGTGTAGGAACAGGCTAGAACATATGCAGATGAGGTCCATCGGACCTCCCCAGCACACCCCCTTGGGGCAGTGGCAGTCCCGGACCAGGACCCCGGCTGGGACTATAACTCCCCCAACGGCCTCGGTACCAGAGATCAGTTCTCTACCTGTCTCATTTCTGGGTTGAGGTGGGCAGCGCAAAAGGTTGTTAATTTTGAAAAACTCCAGGAAGTGGTCCAAGACAAAAACGAAAACCCTTACTCCTTCCTTGATAGCCTTACCAAGGCCCTCCAACAATTTACTAATTTAGACCCAGAAACCCCAGACGGTCGTCAACTCCTTATGACTTGTTTCTTCTCCCAAAGCTACCCTGACATTAAAGCTAAATTAAAAAAGCTAGATCAAGGGCCCCTTACACCCCAAAATGAGGTTTTGGCTGCCGCTTTCAAGGTATACCACAACTGGGATGAAAAGGCTAAGCGGCAAAAATACCAAATGCTGGCTCAGGCTCTTCACGGGACAGACACCAGCCCTCGCAGTGGTAGAGGAGGCATCCAGAACAAACGCAACCCTCCAGGGCCCTGTTTCAAATGCAGCAAGGAGGGACACTGGGCGCGAGCCTGCCCTAACCCTAAACCTCCATTGAAACCTTGCCCCAAATGCAATCTTCCAGGACATTGGGTGGTGGACTGCCCCAGCCCCCAGAGAGGAGCAGGGTCAGCCCCCAACTCCACCCTGGACCTACTGGGTATGGCCGCTTTGGAATGACGGGACCCTGGGTTTCCCCACCTGACGCATATCTCAAATGTTCGGGAGCCTAGGGTCAAAATTACGGCTGATGGATGTCCCATCCTCTTCCTGCTAGACACTGGAGCCACCCTTTCTGTGCTGTGGAAATTCTGGGGACCAGCCTCACCATCCCGGCCCCCAGTAGTTGGGGTAGAGGGCCAAACCTTCATCCCACGCTCCCTCCCTCTCTCACTTCAGTGGTTAACCCACTAGACTGGGACATCCACACCCCTTCATTGGCCCAGTGCCCACCCGTTCACATCCAGTTAAAGGACCCGTCCACTCACCCCAGTCAGCCACAATACCCTCTCCCCAGGGCCAGTCTGCTAGGTCTGCAGCCTGTCATAAACACCCTACTACGCAAGGGATACTTAAGGCCCACCAACTCGCCATACAATACTCCCATCTTGGCCATAAAAAACCTGATGAAGCCTATTGGCTAGTCCAAGACCTTCAACTAATAAATGCAGCCATTCTCCCCATTCACCCGCTGGTGCCCAACCCTTATACCATCCTGTCTACCATTCCTCCGACGGCAACTCACTTTTCAATTAGAGACCTTAAAGATGCATTCTTCACCATTCCCTTGGCAGCTGACTCCCAGGACATTTTCGCATTTACTTGGACTGGCCCTACTTCTCGTCACTCTCAACAGCTCACATGGACGGTCCTCCCACAGGAATTTCGGGACAGTCCCCATCTGTTCGGCCAGGCTCTAGCGTCTGACCTTAAACTTCTGTCACTCCCCAAATCTGCTCTCATCCAGTATATAGATGACTTTCTCTTATGCAGTCCCTCTATAACTGACTCTCACATGGACACTGCTGCTTCTCAACTTTCTAGCACAAAGGGGATACCGAGTTTCCCCCCACAAAGCTCAGCTATCCAAAACATACGTCATCTACCTTGGTGTAGCCATTTCACACCAACAAAAGGCCATAACAACCAGCTGCAAGTCTGTTATTCAGTCTCTCCCAGGGCCCAAAACAAAGGAAGAAAGTCAGTCATTCCTGGGATTGGCAGGCTACTTCTGAGTCTGGATCCCCAATTTCACCCTTCTCGCCAAGCCACTCTATGACTTGGCTAAAGGTGACCCTAAGGAACCATTACTCTTCCTCTCAGCTATTAGGCAGCCTTTTACCACCCTCCAACAGGCTCTCCTCCGGGCCCCCACCCTATGGCTACTCGATGTCCACTGACATTTTACCTTCTACGTCCATGAAAATAAGGGCACAGCCCTAGGAGTTCTAGGCCAATTCAGTGGACAAACATTTGCTCCTGTAGCCTATCTCTCAAAACAACTTGACCACATGGTTCAGGGATGGGCCCCATGCCTGCAGGCCCTGTCGGCCACCCACTTACTCATGTACGAATCCAAAAAATTCACGTTTGGAACACCTATCACTGTTACCTCCCCACCATCTACATCACCTCCTAGGATAAAAGGGCCTCAAAACACTCCCTCCCGGTTGGGTCCTATCCCTTCTGGTTTTCTTTGTCCAAGACCCCTCTGTCTCCTTCCAAATTTGTGCACCCCTTCACCCAGCCACATTACTCCCTTTCTTTCCTGTCAATGACCCCAGTACATGAGTGCATCGAAGTCCTCGAGTCCCTACTCCCCTGTCCAGTACACATTCAGGAAGGATATTTATCTGCGCCCTCCTATGTTTGGTTCACAGATGGAAGCTCATATATACATGAGGGGTTTCGGGTGGCAGGATACGCCATCACCTCTGC
>NW_007250923.1:0-919 GCF_000164805.1 Carlito syrichta | reverse complement strand
TGTCCGATCTCATTCCCTACCTACACTCAATTTTCCACCCAAACCCAGCGGCTCTCACTTAATTTCTTAAAACTTTCTTCCACCTTACTCCTGAACATACAAAACTCATGCACACCCTTTCCTCTCAATGCTCTACTTGCCACCAAACAAATCCTGGTACCCCCTTAAAGCCCGGAACATTCCCCACTCACCAGTCTAGGGGAGAGCTCGCTGGGTCAGACTGGCAAGTGGACTTCACCATCATGCCCCCTGTCCGTAACATCAAATACCTTCTGGTCCTGGTTGACACCTTCTCCGGGTGGGTCGAGGCCTATCCCACCTCAAATAAGCGGGCTGCTATGGTGGAATCTATCTTAGCCAACCACATCATCCCTCGGTTCGGGGTCCCCTTCTCCCTCCAGTCAGATAACGGGCCTGAATTCACCTCACAAGTCATTAAGTCTCTAACAGCGGCCCTCAACATCAAATGGCACTTTCACATTCCCTATCACCCACAATCATCAGGAAAGGTTGAACGAACTAACCTCACACTAAAGGATATCCTCACCAAACTCTCTCTCAAACTCCATCAGGACTAGGTCTCCCTCCTTCCCCTAGCTCTCTTCCACATTCATGTCCTCCCTAAAAGGCCCACTCAGCTTTCACCCTTCGTGGTCCTATATGGCAGACCTGCACTTCCTCCTGGCATTCCAATCTCTCCACCTCACATCCCCCGTCATATAACCTACCCCCTCCTGTCCTTCATCCGTTCCAATATCTGACAATATCAAGATCTCCTTTTGCCTGCTCCCACAGAAACACATGATCCAAAGCCTCTCACCCCAGGACAATAGGTTTTCCTCTCGGGCCTAGAAACCAGAACTCGCTTACAACCAAAATGGCAAGGACCCTTCCAAATAGTCCTCTCCACCCCCACGGC
>NW_007250922.1:4667-6483 GCF_000164805.1 Carlito syrichta | reverse complement strand
GAATTGATTGGAAAGATGGAATGGAAAGGAATAGAATGGAATGGAGAGGAATGGAATAGAGAGGAATGGAATGGATGGAATGGAATCGAATCATATCGCATCAAATGGAGTGAAATGGAATGGAATGGAGAGGATTAGAATCGAATGGAATGGAGAGGTGTGGAATGGAATGGAATGGAATGGAGTGGAGTGGAATGGAATGTATAGAAATGGAAATTAGGGGAAATGAATGGAATGGAGTGAAATGGATGGAGTGGATTGGAGAGGAATGGTTTGGATTTGTATGGAATGGAATGAAATGGAGTGTGACAGAACGGAGAGGTATGGAATGGGATGGAATGGAAAGGAAAGGAATAGAAGGGAGGGGAATCGAATGGAATGGAGATGAATGGAATGGAATGGAATGGAGAGGAATAGAACGGCATGCAATGGCATCGAATCGTATCGACTCAAATGGAGTTAAATGGAATAGAATGGAGAGGATTGGAATTGAATGGAATGGAGAGGAATGGAATGGAATGGAATGGACAGAAATGGAATGGAGTGGAATGGAATGGAATGGAGAGAAATGGAATGAAATGGTGAGGAATGGAATGGAATGGAGTGAAATGGAGAGGAATGAAATGGGGTAAATGGAATGGAATATAATGGAACGGAATGGATAAGAATGTTCTGGAATTGAGTGGAATGGACTGGAGTGGAGTGGAATGTAAAGGAATGGAGTGAAATGGAATGAAATGGAATGTTGATAGATGTTATGGAATGTAGAGGAATGGAACGGAATGGAACGAAATGGAAAGGAATGGAGAGGAATGGATGGAATGCAATGGGATGGAAAGGAATGGAATGGAATGGACAGAAATGGAATGGAGTAGAAGGGAGTGGAATGAAATGAAGAGGGATTGAATGGAATAGAATGGAATGAAATGGAGTGGAATGGAATGGAATGGAATAGAGTGAAAAGGAAAGGATTGGAATGTTGAGGAATGGAATGGAAGAGGAATGCAATGTAAAGAAAAGGAAAGGAGAGGAATGGAATGAAGAGGAATAGAATTAGATGGAATTGAATGGAGAAGAATGGAACGGAAAGGAATGGAATAGAGAGGATTAGAATGGAATGTAGAGAAATGGAATGGAGTGGAATAAAGTGCAATGGAATGGGGTGGAATAGAATAGAGTGGAATGGAATGGAGAGGAATGTAATGGAGAAGAATGGAGAGAATCGAATGAAATGGAAAATGGAATGGAGTGAAATGGAATGGAATAGAATGGAGAGGAATGGAATGGATTGGATTGGAATGGAATAAAATCAAATGTAGTGAAATTGAATGGAATGGAATGGTTAGGAAAGGAATAGAGATGTATGGAATGGAATGGAATGAAATAGAAAAAATGGAACGGAATGGAGAGGATTGGAATGGAGAGGAACAGGTGGAGAAGTTTGGAAAGGAATGGAGAGGAATGAAATGGAGAGGAATGGAGAAGTACGGAATGGAGAGGAATGGAATGGAGTGGAGTAGTATGGATTGGAATGGTATGGTTTGGAACGGAGAGAAATGGAATGGAATTGAATGGATTGGAGGACAATGGAATGGAATGGGATGGAAGGAGAAAAATGGCATTCCATTGGATTGGAGAGGAATGGTTTGGAATGGAGAGGAATGGAATGGAAAGGAGAGAAATGGAATGGAAAGCAAAGGAATGGAATTGAATGGAATGGAAAGGAAAGGAATGGAGAGAAATGGAATTGAAAGAATTGGAGAAGAATGGAATGGAATGCAATGGAATGGGGAGGAATAAATGGAATGGAATGGAG
>NW_007250922.1:0-4647 GCF_000164805.1 Carlito syrichta | reverse complement strand
TGGAATGGAGGGGAATGGAATGTTATAGAGAGTAATGGAAAGAAGAGGAATTGAATGGAGCTGAAAGGAATGGAGTAGAATGGAATGGAATGGAAGGGAGAGGAATGGAATGAAATAGAAGGAAATTGGAATGGAATGGATATGAATAAAATGGAAGGATATGGAATGAAGTAGAATGGAGAGGAATAGAGTGGATTGGAGAGGAATAGAATGGAAAGAGATTGGAGAGGAATGGAATGGAATGGAGAGGAATGAAAGGGAATTGAATAGAATGCAATGGAATGGAATGGAGAGGAATGGAAAGAAGAGAAATGGAAAGGAATGGAATGGAATGGAGTGGAATGGAATGTTATAGAGAGTAACGGAAAGAAGAGGAATTGAATGGAGATGAAAGGATTGGAGTTGAATTGAATGGAACGGAATCGAAGGGAGAGGAATAAAATGCAATGCAAGGAAATTGGAATGGAATGGAGTGGAATAAAATGGAATGGTATGGAATGCAGTAGAATGGAGAGGAATAGAGTGGAATGGAGAGGAATGGAATGGAAAGAGACTGGAATGGAATGGAATGGAATAGTTTAATGGAATGGAATGGAGAGGAATGGAATGGAATGGAACGGAATTTAATGGTATAGAATTTAATGGAAGGGAATGGAAAGAAATAGAGGAATGGAATGGAGAGGAATAAAATGGATAGGAATGGAATAGAATGGAGAGGATTGGAAGGGACAGGAATGGAATGGAGAGAAAAGGAAAGGATTGGAGAGGAATGGAATGGAAAGGAATGGATTGGAATGGAATGGAGAGTAGTGGAATGGAGAAGAATAGATTTGAATGGAGAGGAATGGAATGGAATAGAGAGGGAAGGAATGGAATGGAGAGGAATGGAAAGGAATGGAGAGGAATGGAATGCAGACGATTGGAGAGGAATGAATTACACTTGAATGGAATGGAATTGAATGGAATGGAATGGAGAGAAATGGAATAGAATGGAATGGAATGGTTGGAATGGAGAGGAATTGAGAAGAATGGAATGGTTTTGAATAGAGTTGAATGGAGCGGAATGAAATGGAGTGGAATGGAATGGAATGCAATGGAGAGGAATGGAATGAAATGGAATGGACAGGAAAGAAAGGGAGACGTATGGAATGGACAGGAATGGAAGGGAATGGAGGGGAATAGAATGGAATGGAGAGGAATGGAATGGAACAGAATGGAGAAGAATGGAATGGATTGGAAAGTTAGAACGGTAAGGTATGCAATGGAAAGGAGAGGAATGGAATGGAATGGAGAGGAATGGAATGGAATGGAATGGAATCAAATCGTATCAAATAAAATGGAGTGAAATGGATGGAATGGAGAGGATTGGATTTGAATGGAATGGAGAGGAATGGAATACAGAGGTATGGAATGGAGTGGAATGGAATGAAGTGGAATGGAATGGAGTGGAAAGGAATGTAGAGGAATGGAAAATAAGGGAATGGAATGCAATGTAATGGAAAGTAGTGGAATGGAATGGAGTGGAATGGAATAGAGTGGATAGGAGAGGAATTGTATGGATTTGAACGAAATGGAATGTAATGGAGTAGGGTCGAATGTAGTGGAATAGAAGGTAATGGAAAGTAATGGAATGGGACTGAATGTAGAAGAATGGAATGGTATGGAATGGAGGGGAATACAATAGAATCGAATGGAACAGAATGCAATGGAATCGAAAGGAATGGAATGGAGTGGAATCGAACTGAATGGAGAGGACTGTAGTGGAATGGATTGGAATGGAATGGAATGGAATAGAATGGAATGGAAGGGAAAGGAATGGAATGAAATGCAGATAATTGGAATGGAATAGTGGGGAATGGAATGGAATGGCATGGAATACAGTAGAATGTAGAGGCATAGAGGGAATGAAGAGGAATGGAATGGAATATGATTGAGTGGGATGGAATGGAATGGAATACAGATTAATGGAATGTAATTGTTGTAATGGAATGGAATAGGGTTGAGATGAATGGAATGTAATGAAATTGAATGGCATGGAATGAAATGGAAGGGAATGGAGGGGAATGGAATGGAATGGAATGGAGAGGATGGGAACAGAGAGGAAGGGAAAGGAGAGGAATGTAAAGGAAAGAACAGGAATGGAATGGAGTGGAATTGAATGGAGAGGAATGGAATTGAATGTAAAGGAATGGAATGGAGGGGAATGGAGTGTAAAGGTAGGGAGGTGAATGGAATGGAGAAGAATGGAATGAAATGGAGAGGAATGGAAAGGGGAGAAATGGATTTGAATGTAATGTAGAGGAATGGAGAGGTATGTAATGGGATGGTATGGAAAGGAATGGAATGGAGAGGAAAGTTATGGAATGGAATGGAGAGAAATGGAATGGAGAGGAATTGATTGGAAAGATGGAATGGAAAGGAATAGAATGGAATGGAGATGAATGGAATCGAATCAAATGGAGTGAAATGGAATGGAATGGAGAAGATTAGAATTGAATGGAAAGGAGAGGAATGGAATGGAGAGGTAAGGAATGGAATGGAATGGAATGGAATGGAGTGGAGTGGAATGGAATATAGGGAAATGGAATTTAGGGGAATGGTATGGAATGGAGTGGAATGGATGGAGGGGATTAGAGAGGAATGGTTTGGATTTGTATGTAATGGAATGGAATGGAATGTGACAGAATGGAGAGGTATGGAATGGAATGGAATGGAAGGGAATGGAATGGAATGGAGGGGAATCAAATGGAATTGAGAGTAATGGAATGGAATGGAAAGGAGAGGAATAGAATGAATGGAAACGAATAGTATCGACTCAAATGTAGTGAAATGTAATAGAATGCAGAGGATTTGAATTGAATGGAATGGAGAGGAATGGAATGGAAAGGTATGGAATGGGATGGAATGGAATGGAATGCAATGGAATGGAAAGGAATGGAAGGTTGAAGAATGGAAATAGGGGTATGGAATGAAGTGGAATGGAATGAGTGGATTGTAGAGGAATGGTATAGATTTGAATGAAATGGAACGGAATTTAGTGGGGTAGCATGGAGTAGAATGGAATGCAATGGAAAGGAATGGAATGGAATTGAAAGGAGACGAATGTAATGGAAAGGAATGGAGAGTAATGTAATAGAATCGAATGGAATAGATTACAATGGAGAGGAATGGAATGGAGTGTAATCGAACTGAATGGAGAGGACTGGAGTGGAAAGGAAAGGAATGGAATCGAATGGAAGGAGAGTAATGGAATGGAACGGAATGTAGAAGATTGGAAAGGAGAGAAATGTAATAGAAAGGAATGGAATAGAATGTTATAGAGAGGAACAGAAAGGAGATGGATTGAATGGAGAGGAAAGGAATTTAGTAGAATGTAATGGAATGGAAAGGAGAGGATTGGAATGGAATGTGTGGAATGGAATGAAATGGCCTGGAATGCAATAGAATGTAGAGGCATAAAGTGGAATAGAGAAGAATGGAATGGAATGTGATTGAGTGGGATGGAATGGAATAGAGATTAATTGAATGGAATGGAGAGGAATGGAATGGAATGGATGGAGTCGAGATGAATGGAATGTAATGGAATTGAATGGCACGGAATGAAATAGAAGGGAATGGAAAGGAATGGAGAGGAATGGAATGAAGACGAATGGAATGCAGAGGATTGGAATGGAATGGAGAAGAATGGAAAGGAATGAAGAGGAATGGAATGGAGTGGAATGGAATGGAGAGGATGGAATGGAATGGAGACAAATGGAATGGGGAAGAATGGAGTGGAATGGAATGGAGAAGAATGGAATGGAGTGGAGTAGTATGGATTAAAATGGAATGGAATGGAACGGAGAGGAATGGAATAGTATGGAATGGAAAGGAATGAAAAAAATGGAATGACATGGTGAGGAATGAAATGGAATGGAAGGGAATGGAAGGGAATGGAATCGGAAGAATACAATGCAATGGAATGCATTGGAGAGTAATGGAATGGAATAGAATGGACAGGAATGGAATGGAACGAAGAGGAAAGGAATGAAATGGAGAGGAATGGAATCGAATGGAGTGAAATGGAGGGGAATTGAACGGGGTAAATGGAATGGAATGAAATGTAACGGAATGGAGCGGAATGGAATGGAATGGAGTGGAATGGACAGAAGTGCAGTGGAATGGATTAAAATGGAGTGAAATGAAAAGGAATGGAATGTAGAGGAGTGTAATATAATGTAGAGGAATGGAATGTAATGTAAAGGAAAGGAGTGGAATGGAATGGAAAGGAAAACAGGGATGGAAGGGAGAGGAATGCAATGGAATGGAGTGGAATGGAATGGAAAGGAGAAGAGTATAATGGAAAGGAATGGAATAGAATCGAGAGGAATGGAATGGAATGAATGGAATGGAGTGGAATGTAATGGAACGAGGTGAGTGAAAAGGAATGGAATGAAGAGGAATGGAAAGGGATGTAGAGGAATGGAATGGAAGGAAAGAAGGCGAATGGAATGGAGTGGAATAGAATGGAGTTTAGTGGAATGCAGAGGAATGGAATGGAAAGGAATAGAGAGGAATGCAGGGGAATGGAATAGAATGGAGAGGTATGGAATTGAATGCAATGGAATGGAAAGGAATGGAGAGGGTTGGAGGGGAATGGAGTGGAAT
>NW_007250921.1:2158-6320 GCF_000164805.1 Carlito syrichta | reverse complement strand
CCATTTACTAGTACACTAATCACAGAAGAGGAGTAGTTACTGTGAAACACACCACAGTGGATGGTCAGTTATTTGGGCACCAATAACAGAAGTGGTCCAGTCGCTGTGGCAAACATTATTGAGGAGGTCAATTCTTTGTGACACCAAACACAAAATAGGGCTTCTGGCTGGGGCACCTATCATATATGAGGACCAGGCACTGTGGCACCCAACACAGAGGAGGAATAATCACAAGAGTCATCCATCACAGAGGAGGGATATTCACTAGGACCCCCATGATAGAAGAGGACTTGCCAAAGTGGCACCCATCAAAGAGGGGGTACAGTCCCTGAGACTCCCATTACAGAAGAGGGCACCTCTCACACAGCATGACCAGTCATAGAGATTCCCTTAAAAATGAGGGTTATTCACTGGTTCACCCTTTACTGAGGAGACCCAGTTACTGATATTCCCATCAAGATGGGGCCCAGTCATGGGCACCCATAAGGAAGAAATGCCAGTTACTGGGGCAACCATCAGGGGCTACCATCACAAAGAAAAGTCAGTCACTGAGACACTCATCACAGAGGAGGCTAGATAACAGGAATTCCCACCACAGGGAATAGCCACAACAGAGGAGGATCAGACAATGGGGCACCGATCACAGTGGAGGCTCAAGCATCAGTGCATGTATCACAGAGGCAAAACAGTCACAGGAGCACCACTCAGAGAGGAGGGCTAGTCACTAGGATACCCATCACGGAGGAGGAATAGTGACTGTGGTATCCATAACAGATAAGGGTCTGTCACTAGGGCACCCTTTATTGTGGAGGGACATTCACTGGCACAGTCTTCACATAGAAGGGCTAGTCACTGAAGCAAACTTTATGAAGAAGAACCAGTCACTGGTGCATCGATCACAGAGGATTCTCAGTCACTGAGACACCAACAATGGAGTAGAACCAGTTACTGGAGTACCCATTATGGTGAAGGCCCTCTCACAGGGGCAATGATCACAGAAAAAGTCTTCTCATTTGGGTAACCATCACTGTGGAGGATCAGTAACGGGGGCACCCAACACGGAAGAGTACAAGTCACTAGAGCAACCATTATGGAGGAGGCTCAGTCATTTGAAAATCCATAACAGAGGAGGACAAGTAGCTGGGACACCCTTCCCAGTGGAGGGCCAGTCACTGGGCACATATTATAGAACGATTCAGTCATTGGAACACCCATCATAGAGGAAAGCCATTCACTTCAACTTGCTTCACAGAGAGACAGTCACTGAGCCACTCATCATAAAAAATATCCAGTCACTGGGCACCAGTGCGAAGAAGACTCAGTAATGGGGCACCCATCACAGAGGAGCACTAGTTATTTGGGCACCCATGCGAGAGGACACCCAGTAGAGAGGCACCTACCAAAATAGGAGGGCCAGTCACTGAGGCACCAATCAAGGAGGAAACCCAGTCAATTGGGCACCCATTAAAAAGAGGGAAAATCACTAGGTCATGGATCACAGAGGATGGCCAGTCACTGGGTCACCCATCTCAGATGAGGCCCAGTACCTTGGAAACTCATCAGAGAGGAGATATAGTCACTGGGGCAACCATCAACAAGGATAAGTATTCATGGAAACACCCATCACACAGGAGGACCAGTGTCTGGGGTAACCATCAGAGAAGGGTGCTTGCCACTGAGGCATACAAAACAGAGAATTGTCAGTAAAGGGGCATCATCAAGGAGAACCAACCACTGAGACACCCATAAAAAAGGAGGGCCAGTCACAAGGGAAATCATCACAGAGATGGACTAATCTCTGGAACACCTATCACAGATGAAATCAGTCACTGGGGTACACATCACAGAAAATGATCAGTCACTGGGGCACTGATTACAAGGCAGAACAAATCAATGGTCCTCTGATCACAGAGGAGTGCCAATCAATGAAGTTCCAATAACAGGGGAGGCATAATCACTGAGACACTAATAATAAAGGAGGGCCAATCATTGTGACAACCATCACAGAAGAGGAAAATCACTGAGGCAGTCACACAGAGGAGGACCAATAACTGGGGCATCCATCACAGAAGAGGAGATGTCAATGGGTAACTGGAGCACCCATTACAGAGTCTGTTCAGACATGAGGGCACCCCATAGAGAGGAAGGCTAGTCACTTGGACACCCATCACAGTGGAGGACTAGTCGGTGGAGTATCCATCCCAGAGGAGGGCCACTCATGGGGTTACCCATAAGGTAGGAGGGGAAAGAAACTGTGACAATGATCATGGAGGAGCATCATTTTCTGGGGCATCAATACTGAATAGGACCAGTCACTGAGAAACACATCACAAAGGTTGGTTTGTCACAGGGGCACCAATATGAATGAGGACATGCTACTATAACACCCATCACAGAGGAGGGGTAGTTCACTAGGACACACAATATAAAAGAAGGTCAGTCTGGGCATCAATTACCAAGGAGGTCCAGTCACTGGGACACCCAGAATGAAAAAGGAATAGTCACTGGGGCAACCATTATATAGGAGACCCTGTCACAAGGACAGTGATCACAGAGGAAAGCTAGTCACTGGGACATCCATCACAAAGGAGGATTAGTCACTGAGACATTTTTATAAAGAAGGCCCAATCACTGGAACTCCCATCACAGAGGCAGTCCACTCACTGGGAAAGCCATCACTGAAGAGGTCCAATCCTGGGGCACCCATCACAGAGGAAGGCCAATCACTGGGACACCAGTCATAGAAGAGGGGCAGACATTCGGGTACCTATCACATAGAAGGCCTGTAAGTGTTTTACCCTTTACCAATGAGACCCAGTCACTGGGGGACTGATTTTTGAGGTGGACAAGCCAATGACACAACAAACAGGAGGAGAATCAGTCACTGAGGCAGCTTCATAGAGAAAGGACTGTCACTAAGCAATCAAAACAATGAGTGGGGAGTCACTGTAACACACATAAGAGCAGAGGGCCAATAACTAGGACATCTATCACAGAGAAGAGTCAATCCTTGTGAAAACTATCACAGAAGAAAGCAAGTATCTGTGACACCTGTTACAAAGGAGGGCTACTCACTGTGAGACCCAATTTTGAGGAGGATCAGTCACTGAGGCACCCATTATGTAGGAGACCCACTCACTGCGGCAGCGATCACAGAGAAAATCTAGTCACTGGGGCACCCATTACAGGGCATTCAGTCATTCAGGTATTTTTCACAAAGGAGGACCAGTCACCAGGACAACGATTGTAGAGGAGGCTCAGTCACTGGGGCATCTATCAGAGAAAAGTTCTAGTCACTGAAGCACCCATCATAAGGGAGGCTAATAATTTTGATACCCATGAGAGATGAGTCACTGGGGCACGGATTACATATGAAAGTCAGTCACAGGAGCAGCGATTACAGAGGAGGGCCATTTATTGAGGTACCAAATACAGAGGAGCGTCAATCACTGAGGTCCATCACAGAGGAGGGTCAGTCACAGGGAAAGTTATCACAGAAGATGGCAAGTCACTAGACACACATAACAGAGGAGGGATAGTCACTGGACCTTTCATCATAGAGGAGAGTCAGAAGATGGGCTGTCAATGGAGCACCCATCACGGATGAGGCACTGTCACCGTGGCACCAATAATGGAGAAGGGGCAGTCTCTAGATCACACATTAAGGAGGAAACCCTGTCAGTGATGTAGGATTCACATCAGAGAGCCTGTCTCTGGTGCAGTAATCAAGAGAAGGAACAGTCATTGGGGCAGAAAAGAGTCAGTCACTGGGGCATCCATTACTGAAGATGCAAAGTCATCGAGTCAACTGACACAGAGGAGAACTTGTCACTGGAACACCCATGACATAAGAGTGCTACTCACTGGGACAACCGTTATGGAAGAGTACCAGTAATTGGGGCACCCTCTGTAGAGAAGGCCCAGTCACTCTGAAAACCATCACAGAAGAGGGGTAGTCATTGGGGCATCCATCATGTATGAAAGCCAGTCAATGGGGCACCAATCACAGGGGAGACCTAGACACTAGAGAACACGTTAAGAAGTAGGTTCAGTCACTGGGACACCCATCAAAAAGGTCCAATCAATGGGACACTCAGTTTGAAGAAGATCCAGAAAGTGGAACACCCATCACAGAGGAGGACTAGTCACTTGGGTAACCATT
>NW_007250921.1:0-983 GCF_000164805.1 Carlito syrichta | reverse complement strand
AGGGGCACTTATTATAGAGTAGGGACATTCACTGTGGCACCCAAAACTTTAAAAAGTCAGTCACTGGGACAACCATTATGCAGGAGAACTAGTCATTGGGGCACCAATTTCAAAGACCTGTCACTGTTGCATCCATATCATAGGAGAGGGAATCACAGGGACACCAATTACAGAGGATTTCCAGTTACTGGAACACCCATCTCAAAGGCAGACTCATCATTGGGGCACCCAATTTTGAGAAGTTCAGTGACTGAGACGCCAATTACAGACGACCCCAGTGAAAATAGCACCTATTATGGAGGCGTACAAATCATTGGGAAACCCATCACAGAGAAGGGGTAGTCACCGGGACAGCTATGATATAAAAGGGTCAGTCACTGTGGTACCCATCACAAAGGAATACCAATAACTAGGCCACACTTTAAGGGGGACTCAGTCACTGTCTCCAAAATCATTAGATGACCAGTAACTGGAGCAGTCATCATGGAAGAGGCAAAATCAGTGTGATATACATAATAGAGAAGAAATAGTCACTGGAGCATTTTTTAATAGAGGAGGGCCAATTACTGGGGCACCCACTATAAAGGCCAGCAAACTGGAGCCCCCATCAGAGAAGACAGGGCACACGGTCACCAATTTTGGAGGGTTCACAGTTACCGAGACACTCATCACAGAATATTGTCATTCACTGTGTGGCCCATTACAGTGGATGGTCAATCCTTATGTCACCAATCACAGAGAATACCCATTCACTGGTAAACCCATTATGGGGATCCCAGTCTCTGTAACAACCATCACAGAGGAGGACTGGTCACAGGGGCACTCATCATGAAGGCCAGTAATTGGTGCACAAATCACAGGAAATGCCCAGGCACTAGGGGAACCCATTATTGAGAAGTATGAGTAAGTGGGACACCCATCACAGAGGAGGGCTAGCCCTAGAGGCAACAATTATGGCAGAGGTCAGTTATTGGGCACCAGTC
>NW_007250920.1:8305-9106 GCF_000164805.1 Carlito syrichta | reverse complement strand
AGACGGCCCAGTTGCTCATTCTCTAAGTATGATTGTTGTGACTCTGGAGTGGTTGTATGATTCCATTTATCTGTAAAATGGAGAGAATCCTCCTCCTGTTTTTCTCTAAGAAGATTATAACATTTGAATAAAGCAATAACTGAGTACACCTATAGAATTAAAAGCAGAAACAGGTTTGATATGAATCTTCACCAGTTTTTCAGAGAACAAAATTGAATAGATAATCCAAAGAGTAATATTTCAATTTATTGTATCGAATGTTTAATTATAAGTTTAAAAACAACATTCAAATCTCACTTTAGTCTCTCTTTAGCTAAGTGAGCATATTACACAAACTTTCAGAATATTAGTTACTTTATTTCTAAGGTGAGGCTAATAGGAGGGAGTTTACATTTTGTGAACATCAAATAAGCTTTAAATTTTAAATGACCTTCCTATGGATATTTGCTGTTACCTTTCTTGGCTACTGTACTTACCCACACACACACATAGCACCCTCCCTCTCAAAACAACACTTCTGTCCCCCTGACACACATACAGCTGCCCATCCCAGTTCAAAACAACAAAAAATTAAATGGTACAAAGAAGAATCGTTGTTAATGAGAAAGGAGGAGGGGACATCAGACTTTTTAAAGGTTGTTAAATTAAAGAACTCATAATCTGAGAATAATATCAATGAGTGATCTTTCTTCATTTCTGTCCAATAATCCAGCTAAATGTGTGGCCTCTTTTTAGATTGAGCAGAGAATCATTCCAAAACCTGCTGAATATTGAAAGTCTTACCATTCCCAGTCTTTCTGT
>NW_007250920.1:2256-7395 GCF_000164805.1 Carlito syrichta | reverse complement strand
CACTCCGGTCTAGTGCAGAAGCGATGTGTGTTATTGGCAATTACAATGGGTCTTTTATACACAAAGTCAGATGTGGGAGGGGTGTCCCCCACCCACCAGAAACCTTAATCCATGAAAACTTAATCAATGATTGCCTTTAAACCCTTTGCATATGATAATCTTAAAATCCCATAACAAAGGATAACCTAATCTGTGACTGATATATTCTATAAACCTTTTTCATCCTAGCTGATTGATTTAAGCCAAGTTGAACAATTCTATAGAAGCTTAAGTATTTACTTTACAAACGAAAGTGGCCCATCCCAGAATATTTGGAATGTGGCCCAGTCCAAAGTTCACAGTGGGCTACCTGCAAATAACCCAGCTGCATTCTTTCAACAAAATGGCTGTCTTCTAAAACTATATTCTACAATTTACACCTTCAATAAATCCTAAGACCATGACCCAGAAGCCTGTGACCAATATTAAGGCTCTTAGATGTGACACAAGTTTGAATTATAAGTTGTGTGAAAGCCAAAACTGCAGTTTGTGGAAGAATGGGAGAAATGAGCTTCTAAAGTTAGCTTGTGTTTGTCCCGGTCTCAGAGTTTTTATGTTTTGAGGTCACAGGAGCTTAATCTGGCTAGTCCTGAGTAGAAAGGGGGAGGAAATGGGGTCAAATAGCTCCCGAATGCATCCTAGTGGTCTTGGGGTCAACGGCCCTTCCTGATCCCTAACGCTCAGTGGGCCTCCATGGCTGACTCCCAACATAAAAGAGCAGATGTGACTCCACAGAAAAATTGACATAAAATAGGGGTACAAAGAAAGAAAAGTGAGTATAGAGTGTTATATTTAAAAAAAACTGAATGAGCAGTTTTATCATTTCAATATGGAACTTCTCAGTAGTCAAGTAAAACACAGGAAATGATTGGAAGTAGAATGCAATCACATTCAATCTTCAAAATTATCATATTAACATTACATATGCAGATATATATAATACTGTTTTACTTTGATAAATGGGAAAATTAATGTATAAGGAAATAGAGGGCTTGACCAGAAGGAACATAAATTGTAAGTATAATAAAGGGTCTAGGTTTCTAATCTTTGGGGC
The DNA here is from genome assembly GCF_000164805.1 of Carlito syrichta. Lineage (NCBI taxonomy): Eukaryota > Metazoa > Chordata > Mammalia > Primates > Tarsiidae > Carlito > Carlito syrichta. Next base: position 6,302 of record NW_007250920.1, on the reverse strand, counting down.
CAGATTGTCTGAATCACATCCTAATATTTTCCAAGACTATTTATAGAGCCCATGTGGCAGTCTTATGAGAGGGAGAGCAAGCCTACATAGTTAACAACCTTCCCTCCAACTAAAACTCCACAGTGACTGGATTCTGTGGATGCTAAGCTTAACGTATGGCAGCATATTCATAGTTAAAAGATGTCTGACTTTGCATATCACTTTAAAATATATAAAAGCACACTCATATTATTTTATCTGATCTTTACAATCAGGGAGTCAGCCAGGACAAATGTCACAGTTCCCACTTGACATAGAGATATTAAATATTTAGCTGAAAGTCAAACAACTAGTTACTTATGACCCACTGTTTTTCGTGTATGAATAGGTAGAAGATGATCTATGAGTTGGAAAGTTTTTTCTTGTGAGCATTAAATTGTGCCTTGAAAATAATTTTAATAGCACTCTATATGAGAAAAAGAAATTCAAGAAATGAACAAGTAAAGGGCCAGACTGAGATTCAAGAACCAGGTGAAGATTTTGTTACTCTGGATCCCAAACATATTACTTTGCATCAGATTTAAAACATCTCACTGTTTTTGTAGCCAATTCTGTTAATCAGTTATCCATTGTGAACTTAGCTCATAGAATAGTATCATTTAAAAATCAATGGTATTTTAATTCAGATGTTTTTTCTCTCTCAGTTAAGAAAATCCAAGAATGATTTAAATGATTTTCCCAAAGTTAAACAACTATATAATAGCAGAGTAGCAATTTATTAATGATTATACTTTAGTCCCTATCAGTCTTTAATCCCTAATTTTCTTTCATACTTCATTCAATTTAATTACTTCCATGGCCCTAACAAGTGTAAGCTTATAAAGGACAATCACCTTAAATTTTAGCTTGATTTTCACAGAATCATAAAAGGTAGTGTGAATCTTACAATCATGCTTTTTCTTACATTTTTAATTAGTTTTTGTAACTTATGATTTTTGTATTGATTGCATATGTGTCTATACACACCAACACTAAAGAAGTAGAGAGAAAATATTCAGCTCCAGAAACACAGGATTGTAGAATTGTGAATAACCAAGTAGGTCATATAATCTAACTCCCTACCAAATTATTGAATCTCCAGTGCACAGACACAAGTATTCATCTAAACTTTACCTGATTCTCTCCAGGAACAGAAAACTCAATATCTATAAAGATAGCTATACTTAGAAAAAATAAAAGCATGCACAAAAAACCCCAAAACCTCTGACTGGGAGATGCAAACCTTTCTCTTCAGGAATCCAATGCTCCCATATCCAGGGGTCCTTGTTCTGTTTTGAAATTGTCTCATCACTTTCTCAAAGAATAGTCTTCACTGTTTGAAAATAGTATTCAGGTCCATTTAACCTCCAATCTCCCCCCCTCCCAATTATTCCTTTCTCACCATGTCTTTCCTTTCAGACTAAAAACACTCAATTTCCATATGGATATATAACCAGATGGTTAGTTCCTCAAAGTATGTGATTATCTTCCTTGGAGGATCCCACTTGAACTGGGACATTTAATGAGAAGGAATATTACCAGGATGTGGAAAATACAATTGGAATATAAGGCTTGATTTTACCTGAAATCAGAGATGCAATTCTTCATCAGAGTAGAGCAAGAGGCTCTCTTCTGCTTTACCAGTGGACAATGAGCCCAGGATCATGATGGTGTTGGGAAAGAGTCTGCTCTGTTGTTTGTGGGAAAATGAGATGCTGGAAAGAAATTGTATGTGGCCAAAATGCTCCTGGGAATGGAGGCATTTTAAAAATCACTATGTAAGCTTGTGGAGATTGATTTGTCTAAACTGAGTGTCCCTGAAGTTTCCAGAATGGAACACAGGTAGTGAGAGATTTAGCAAAATAATCTGTGTTCAATCTAGTTGTCTACCAACTCCTTCAGATAGGTGAGAAAATAGTGTAGAGTAGCCAGAGGTGAGCATATCAGTCTTGAACCCTGAATGTCAAGATATTTTATAAAAGTGAGAAATACATTCTTACTCCTTCAAATCAGTTTCAGAAGTATATAGTTCTAGTCCATCTCCCTTTCTCAGGACATCTTAGGACCAACTATGCTTCAGGGTTATACATGTAACAGCTCCTCAGCTGGTAGTAGAAAAGAATACCTAGATGCCATGTCATGAACCCCTCTGTACTCTCAGGTTGTGTTGTGAGTTGGCTTTCAAGACTTTGGGGACAAAAATCTGTACTTCATATCCCTATTCCTCTACATGCTTTATAACTCTCCAAAGCCATGCTTGTCCTTTGAAATACTTTTACTTCCATCTAGGCAGTTTGGGGAAAGTAGCTTACTTCCTATGGTTCTCATTTTGAACATAATTAATTCTTACAATTTATTTCAGGATTTCAAGCTGAGCATAAATTTGATCACATGAGGGAGTCTTTCTTACTCTGTGGTACTATCAATAGAATTAAAATTCTAGTGCTCTATAGTACTGTAAGGATAACTAAAGTTACTTATATTATACAGTTTCAAGTAGCTAGAAGGAGAATGTTGGATGTTTCCAACACAAAGAAGTGAGACTTTTTTTATTTTAAAGATATGGAGTACAATTCAGAATTAGGTATACAAGTGGTCATCGTACAGGCAAAGTTTGGGCCTCCCTTTGGTCCCCACTTTGCCTGGATTGAGATCAGATATGGTTATTGATGTTATGTGTCCTCCCCTCCCCTGGCAGTGTCCCACTACTGCCAATCCCTTACTTATAGTATTATGATAAGTGTTCAGGGTTCACTTATGAGTGAGAACATGTGCTACTAGTTCTTTGTTTCTGTGATAGAGAAGTGATGCATATTTGAGATGATGAATATGCCAATTGTCCTGATCTGATCAATATATATTTTATGTATCACAACATCACTATGCACCCCACAAATATGCCAATTATTATGCACCAATAATAAATAAAATAAAAAATAACAAGAAAAAAGTTATATCACCAAGACATGTCAGCCTCTACACACATGCATACTCACATACCTCTGTTCCACCCACCACTCTTCTTGTGCACATATTCATCCTCATACTCTCATACATTAATTCTATCTTCTCTTCTGTTTTCTTTCTTTCGGTCTCTTAAGTCAGAGTAGACCTAGACTCTGCGCTTTGAAAAGCAAAAATTTGAGTATATGCACTAAATTGAGATATCTTTGGTAGAACTGACCACTGGATAAGGTTCAGAGACTCAGGCCTATTTCATCCATAGTGAGTTCTCACAGTAGAGTGTTAAACTGAAGTGAGACTCCATATTACACAATATTTCTAACATTATTCATGGACTGGATAAGCATAGATGCCAAACAAGTCTTTGTTAAACTGAAATTAATCTATAAATGTACTAAGTTCCTCCTTATCTAAAACCTGTTGTTATTCTACTCATTAAAGGCTCAAAGAAGACAGACTCTCTTGAAAAAGCAATAAGATAAAATTTCTGGTCAATCAATACTTTAAATAAAATTTATTTACAATTGTTCCCTGCTTTCTTTAATAAAAATAAATACTTAAATTTGGCCAAATTCTCCTTTAGGAAATATCAAAGAACCTTTTTTTAACTCACTATTTTCTCAGTAATGTAACTCTTTCAACCTAACTTGGCCAAGGATGGCCAGCTTGCACTGAGAAAAGAGAAGAAATCCTATACACCAGGAGAAGGAGAACAATATCCATAAGCCTAGAGAGTTGCTAGGCAAGATTGGTCTGTCTCTGCTGAGCTTGAAGAAGGCACAGAATGGAGCTATTTGTGCTCCATCCTACCTCCAAGCAGCTGGAGGAGCACAATCCAACTCCCTTCCTCCCACAGGGTACCTCCTAAGAGACACAGACTTCAGGACCCCATTGAACTTTCCAAGGCTCAAGGGAATCCTGGGGTGATACTAAGCTAGCAAGTTAAGATAAATCTTGAGACACAAAAGAGACCTTAGACTGACTGGAAGTACACTGTTCCTCCTTCCCAACCAGACCCTGTGGAAGATGAAGGTGAGTGTGTGTGTGTGTGTGTGTGTGTGTGT
>NW_007250920.1:0-2236 GCF_000164805.1 Carlito syrichta | reverse complement strand
AATAAGGTCTTCTGGGAAGAGATAATGTTTTCACCCAAATTCATTCAGAAAATAAAGAATGGTAAGTATCCATCCTTATTGGAGACCCAAGTGTATGAGCACACACACATATGAAAACTCCAAATATTCTCAGATATTTTGCTAATAAGTATGGACTTTTACACACAGAAATGACTCTCATGCATCAGTAACTTAGTAGATGTGAACAATAAATATAGTGCAGATGATATCTGCATTTTAAAAAAGAATAAGAATATGTATATATTTTATTATCTACAAATAGTACACATTCAGAGGCGTACATATGTATTCAGAGAAAGTAGAAGGCAGTAAGACTGCACGGAAAATATACTGGCATGGAAATTGGACCATTATTTCTTTAGGTATACATGTTGCTTCATGGGTTAGGTCACCCGCACAGCCAGGAATGGCTAGCCTCAGCATTACAGACCCAGGACTACAGCAGAAAGCAGGTAGGATCTATTAGGATTTAATATGCACTACTATGAAGAATGTTGGCCAGTGTAGGAGCCTACACACTTCTGGAGTTGAAAAAGATAAAGTATAGTCAAGAGAGATTATATTCCCAAATATAAAATTAAGATCTTTAACTAAAATAATTCCTTTTAAAAAAAGCAAAGAGAGCCCCGCTCGCGCGCCCGCGCCGCCGCCGCCGCCACCGCCCGCGGGTATTCCCAGCCGGAGCCACCGCGCCCTAGGCAGCCGGGGCCCGGGATCCGCAGAGCCCGAGCTGGGAGCGGGAGCTGCCGGTGCCGCGGAGTGTTAAAAATAGCCTTTTAGGGGAGACGGGGCAAGATGGTGACGGCATAGGTGAACTGGTGAGATTCTCTGAACGGACCAAGACTGCAAACTGCTGAATAGACAGACTGTAAAGCAGAGGGAAAAGTGAACAAAACCAGAAGACCCTCATAAGGAAGAACAGGTCATTGCAGAAGAGAAATAAAAGCAACCCCACCTTCCCTCAAAAACAGAATTGAAGAGGGGGAGGGAAAGGGGTAAAGGGAGAAAAATCTACAGAAATGAAGAAAAACCAAAAGAAGAGTATGGGTCTCTCCCAGACGCCTGGGAGAGCAGACACTGAGAAAATTGACTTTGGAATACAAACAATGAAAAGTCCCCAGAATGAAGGGTCTCAAAATGCAAATGTAGATATCAAAACAATAATGGAGAGACTAAAAAGAATTGAGGAGACACAGAAGAAACTAGGAAGGAGCTGATATCTGAGATACCAGTATAAGAATACTGGTGAATGAATAAATACCAATTGATAAGCATGGAAAGCAGAATTACCCAGCAGAAGAAAGAATCTCGAGCTTGAGGACCAAAATATAGAAATAACCCAAACTCTTAAAAACACAGAAAATAAGCTAAAAAAGACAGAACAAAACCTTCAAGAGATGAGTGACTACCTCAAGAGGCCTAACCTAAGAATAATCGGACTCCCTGAGACAGAAAGAGAAACAGAGACCACATTGGAACAAACTTTCCATGAGATCATTCAGGAAAATTTCCCTCATGTAATCAGTGATAGAAAAATTCAAACACAAGAGATTCAGAGAACCCCCGCAAGACAACAAATGAGAAGACCAACTCCTAGACACATAATAATTCGCCTAAATAAAGTAGGCACAAAAGAAAAAATCCTAAAGGCAGCAAGAGAAAAAGGCCAGATCACCCACCATGGAAGACCAATCAGAATAGCAGCAGATTTATCTGCAGAAACCCTGCAGGCTAGGAGAGCTTGGAGCCCTATCTTCAAAGTCCTAAAGGATAAACAATTTCAACCAAGAATAACCTACCCAACCAAGCTAAGCTTCATCAGTGAGGGAGAATTAAAATCTTTCCCAGATATCCAATCCCTAAGAACTTATGCAGCCACAAAACCATCTCTACATGAAACACTTAAGAAAGTACTAAACACAGAAGAAAAGGAAAGAAGAACAACGTTCTTCACAAGAGTACAGGGAAAAGAATAAAATATACACGAACCAACCCCAAAAGCAAAAGAAAGACAAAAAAAAAAGAAAAAAGAAAAAACCAAGTGGAATAACAATAACTCAATAAGAACTCCATGATAGGGATGAACTCTCACATTTCAATAATTAGTCTGATGTGAATGGACTAACGCACCACTGAAAAGACATAGAATGACAAATGGATAAATATCACCAGGCAACATATACTGCCTTCAGAGACCCATCTCACTAGAAAGGAC
>NW_007250919.1:2154-2862 GCF_000164805.1 Carlito syrichta | reverse complement strand
CCCCCACAGTGACTGCCCCCACTTTGGTGCAAGTCTCCTTGGTCGGGTTCCTGCCAGCTCTCCTCTTTGAGTTGAGAAATGTGCCCCTGGCAGGCTGACCATCTAACTCGGTAATGAGGAACTTCCACCAAGAAAGGCCAGGGACATCTCTCACCCAGGAAAATTTCTTCTCACCCAATCCCATTTTTCCTAGTTCTAAAGCCAGTCGTCCTGTGAACACACCACGCCCACTTGAGAATCTGTGTACGATTCTGATGTTTTGGAGACAGTGTCTGGCTCTGTGGCCAGACTGGGGCCTGGGGACACAATTGACGTTCACTGCCTGCCTCAATTTTGCGAGTTCCTGTGATGCTTCCACCTCAGCCTCCAGAGTGGCTGGGATGATGTGCACCGTGCCCCCAGACCCCCTGTTTGGATGGGTGCTGAGATGGGGTTTCCCTGCATGACCCAGGCTAACCTTGGGCTCTTGGGTTCCAGCCATCTTCTTGCCTCTGTCGTCCAGAATTCTGGGATTCCAGATGGGTGATGCCACACCAGGCCTTCTGGTTCGTTTTCAATGAAGGATCGTGGCCAGGTTCAGGGGCTCAGCCTCATCATCCCAGTGCTTTGGACACCAAGGCCAGTGGTCGGTCCCAGCCCCTAGGCCAAGACCTGCCCAGGCAACTTGGCGAGACCTCGTCTCTAAGCTCCATCCCAAATGAGCCAGGG
>NW_007250919.1:0-2012 GCF_000164805.1 Carlito syrichta | reverse complement strand
CAGAGTGAGACTCTGACTCAAAGAACAAAGGAAAAAAAAGATGCACATCCATTTGTGTATGGAGTTGGGATCATCATGAAAAGACACAGATCATTTGGGAAGGAGGCCCCAGCCTTGGGTTTAGAGGACCTGAAACATGGTGAATTGGCAGACAACTGGGCTGTGGCTTTGGGAGGCTGAGGCGGGGGAATGGTGGATCCCAGGAGTTGGAGACCAGTCTGGGCCACGTAGTAAACCCTCGTCACTCCCCAGAACACAAACAGTGGAGTCACGCATGGTGGCGCTCATGGTCCTGGCTTCACGGGATGTGGTGGCCTCTGCCCCAGGGTGTTCCTTTGCGTCACCCCTGCCAACCGAATGTGTGAGTCCAGGTTGGTAACTGTCACTCATGGCCATCATCCCTGCACCCTGGGAGGCTGAGACAGGCGGTTACCTGAACCCAGGGATTGGAGACAAGCCTGGGCAACGTGGGCAGACCTCTTCTTAGTGAGAGGCTCCCAAAACCAAGTCAGGCATAATGACTTTGGGAGTCCCAGCTCCTCAGGGCCTGAGGAGGGATGATCACCTTAGCCCTGCAGGTTGAGGCCCCATAAGCCACGATCTTTCTCCCGTGCCCACGCCTGGCTGACAGAGACTCTGGCAACACAAAAGACACCTCCCATGTGCATCATGATGGGCAACCATGGTGCCCAAGTGAAAGGTCCTTGTGGGTAGGGGATGATGGAGTGATCATGAGAAGAAGGGGCCCTCCCCATGCCTAAAGGTGGAAGACAGGGCAACCAGAACCTGGGGTGGCCATGGCTTTGCCAGGCCATCTTATTGCTCTGTGCCTGATGGCCACCCTATCCCGGGGCCATTTGTTCCTTGAACTCACACACGTCTTTCCTGTGGGTCACGAATGTGGAGGGTGGAAGCAGACCTTCGGGGGCTCCTGGCCAAAGGTGTGGGATGGACGTGCCCAATGGCTACCTTTGAAACCTCCCACAAATGACAGGTCAGAAAGTGCCTTTTCCTCTCCTATCCCTAAGGGTGACTTCTCACGCTGGGTGGTAGTGGTGGTGGTGATTATTATTTGGATTTGCAATACTGCTCTGTCACCCATGCTGGAGTGCAGGGGCGCACTCACGGCCACTGTGGACTCCACATGGCAGGCTCAGGCGATCCTCCTGCCTTGGCCCCAAGAGTAGCTGGAACAACAGGTCTACACCATCACACCCAGATATTCTTTAGATTTATGCTTGATGGCTGAGGCAAGGCCTCAACCTGTGTCCCAGGCTGGTGTCAAATGTGCAGGCTCAGGCTGTCCACTCAATGGGCCTCTGAAGGGACAGGATGACAGGCTGAGCCCCTGAGCATGACCTGTGGTTGTGGTTGTGGTGGTGGTTGGTATTATTATTCTGAGTCAGAGTTCCACTCTGTCGCCCAGGCTGGAGAGCAAGGACCGGCTCTCGGCCACCATGGCCTCTACCGACTGGGCTCCAGTGATACTCCCACCACGTTCTCCTGAGTGTCCACAATAAAAGGCCCTCACCACCAAGCTCAGCTCATTTTTTTGGCTTCTTTTAGAGATGAGGTCTTGCCAAGGTGCCTGGACTGATCTCAAACCTGGCTGCTCAGGCCATCCTCTTAATTTGGCATACCAGAGGGCCGGGATAGCAGATTTGAGCCCCTGCTCCTGACATTCACACCCCTCGTGAGGCCCCACCACATGGCTCATTCCCTTCCAATGACCTGGGATCCCAGAGAGGGCGGCCAGATTGTCCTGCATAGCCCTCACCAGCGGGAGCACCTGGTGCATTGACATGTCTTTGCCTGGGTGCCCACCACTCCTCCCATCTTGTTCCCCAGGGTGGACCCACTCACAACCCCAGGGGCACTCTTGGGAAAGGGAGGGCTTGACTCTCAAACCTCCAGTGGGGTGGGAACAGCCAGGCGACTCACACCTGTCTCCTCAGCACACAGGGAGACTGAAACATGAAGATGGCCAGAGCCAGGGATCTAGAGACCAGGTT
>NW_007250918.1:35334-36311 GCF_000164805.1 Carlito syrichta | reverse complement strand
GGTCCGACGCCCCCCGCGAGCCGACGGACCCCCGGCTGCCTTCCCCGTCGCCCCTCCGGGCGGGACACAGCCTGTCCCCGCCCCCCAGGGAAGGTGAAGCCCACCCCCGCCGGGAGCAGGGCCCAAGGCGCACCCCCAAGCCCGCCTGGGGTCCCGCCCCGGCTCCTGAAACCAGAGTGGGAAAGATGGCGGGGTTCTCCCAGAGCTCTGGGTTTACAGCCGGGGAAACCGAGTCCCAGAGAGTGCTTGAGCACTGTCGCGGACTCCCCTGGGTGTTGTGGGGTCACAGGCAGGATGGCAGCCTGCCCACGGTCCTGCCGTCACAGCGGCCGGAGCCAGAACACAGCCCACCACCATCGCCTTCCTTGAGCCTCCCCGGAGCCCCGATGGGGCTGGGGCCGGTGAGGCCGGTGGGGGGCGGGTGACCCGTTCCCGCAGGGACCCCAGGGCCGGGGAGTTTGACGGGAAGGAGGTGCCTGGGGTGAGGACGGGCGGTGCTTGGGGCGGGCCCTGCCCCCGCCCCAGGGCTCCCTCTCCAGCCACCACCCCTGGCCTCCCTCTTAGGCCTCTGCTGGACTCTGGCACTTTATCCCCCTCCCCTGCCACGGGCCCGCCGGCCCTGCCACGGGCCCGCCGGCCCTGTCCCGCGTGTCCTGCCAGGAGAAGGCAGTAAGCAGGGCCCGCCAACCGCAGAGCCGAGAAGCGGCGTTAGGCTGTCTTCCCCGGGGTTTCGGGGTGCCGAAAGGGCCCTGTCCACCTGCTGGGCCCCCGGCCCTCCCCACCTGCCCGCCTGGGACCCCAGCCCCGCACGGCAGGCTGCAGGAGCCCAGACAGCCCCCCGGGACGGCTCTGTGTCCAGCCTCCACGCACGCGTGGAAGACAGCCCAGGCCCGCGGCACGGAGCCCCAGAAGACAGGCCTGAGGAGGCCGGCCTGGGCCCTCCTCCAAGCCGTCTGCCCCGCCCGGCCCCGCGGCCT
>NW_007250918.1:29424-34204 GCF_000164805.1 Carlito syrichta | reverse complement strand
AAGGGGGCAGCAGCTCACGGCGGCTTCCCTGGGAGTCCCTGGGCTCCTGGCCCAGGTGGCGGCCTGGGTCCCTGGCCTTCCTCCCTGGGACTCGATGGGGGGGCGGGGGACATGGAGACAGGAGGGGGCGGCGAGAGGAGGAGAGAGTGGGGAGGGAACTGGGAGTGCCGGGCTTTCAGGAGGAGGGGTGGGGAGTGACTAGCCCCACCTCTGTTCCCTGGGAGACCCCCCTTTCTTCCACCCTGGGACCGCCTGGGAGCTCGCAGCCTCTGGTTTTCTCAGGAGCTCTCGGGGATTCCAGAGGGCCATGGTTCTCAACGTGGGGTCCCCACCCAGCAGCAGCACCTGGGACCAGGAATGCAGGTTCTGAGGCCCTCCCCACCCTCAGAGTCAGACACTGTGGGGGGCCTGGCTCCCTCCCGGGCATTCCAGAACTGGGGGGAGGGAGGGACCCCACCTGGGGCCTCGGGAGCCGGCCAGGAAGGGAGCGGCCGGGGACCCACACCCCGTGGGATGTGTGGGTCCAGCAGCCGGGGGCACCCAGGCGAGATTGCTCTGGCTTCCTGGAGGAGGGGGCTAGAAGCTGGCAGATGAGCAGGGCGTCCCAGGGAGGCCTGGGGAGGTGCATTCGGCTGAAGCGCTGCAGAGGAAAGTTCTCCTCTGCGGAGCCCAAGTCTCGGGGAGCTTAGGTGGGCGGGGTGTCCTGGAGGAGCCTCCATGCGGCCCCGGCAGCAGGGTGGAAAGGGGACGCTTCCAGTGCCTGCGTGCCTGATCCCGCAGCGTGCGGACACGGCTCTTCCCACGCCACGCAGGGGCACACTCCATGGAGTGGCTGGGCCCGAAGAAGGCACCCAGGCAGGCCAGGTTGAGGTTCACGCTCCCACCACTGTGCCAGGAGACTGGAGAGGGAGCCAGGGCGCCCTGGGCCCGACCGGTGGGGTGAGCAGCTGTCGGGATCGGCCCATGGGCCACAGAATGGAGCAACCGAGGGGCCCGCAGGGGCTGGAGCCCAGGCTGCATCTGGGAAAGCAGGAGGAGGGGAGAGGAGGGGTGACCTTGGAGCTCCCAGGGCCCCCGGGGCAGAGGTCTGGGCTCAGGTGGGTGCGGGTGACAGAGCACCGAGTCCTCCCTGGCCCTCCTGACCGGCACCTGCCAGCTCTGCGGCCCCCACGACTCACCAGGCGGGTGGGCAGCCATCGGGGCGCCCCCTTCCGGACCCTCCCGCGGACCTGCGATGACGTCACCCTCTGTCTCCCCCCCACTCCTGCTCCCGGGGCCGGGGCGCTTTGATATTGGAGTGGACCCTAATGCGTGCGGGGCGAGGGACCCCTAATTTATGACGTGCCCGTAATTGATGTTTATATCAAGCAGCTCTTACAGCTACTCAAAGTAGCAGATGAAAAGCCATCCGTCAGCCATCCGCCTCAAAGACAGGGAGAAACGCCACACACATCAAAAGCAGCCCCCAAAAAGCCCCCGGGAGGGGCCGCGCCAGCACGCGGCGCTGGGAGGCCTGGGGCTCCCCCCTCCCAACCCCCTGTGGACAGACAGTTGGTGGCCAGGGGCGGAGTGGCACAGGCCGTCCCGGCTCCGGGAGCCAGGCAGGTCTGGGGTCCCTGGTCCCTCCGAGACCACCTGTCCTCGGGGGGACACACTGCCTTACGGCCTGACACTTTCTGCGGCCGCCCAGCCTGGTGCCCCACACGGAGTCCCTCATGGCCACCCGCTGTGTCCCCTCCGGGTCACAACCCCAAGGAACACCATGCCCAGGGCAACCCCGGGGCTGCACCCCTGGCTCACAGTTTTTTGTTTTTGGAAAGCAAGATTTATTAAGAGGACAGAAAAAGCTCCCACTGTGGGAAGAGACCCGAGGGAGTTTCCCTGTTCTTTTTTTTCTAATTTCTATGTTTTGTAGAAATGGGGTCTCACTAGGTGGCCCAGGCTGGTCTCGAACTCCTGGGTGTACGTGATCCTCCCCGCTCGTCCCCCCGAAGTGCTGGGGTGACAGGTGTGAGCCACGCCCGGCCACAGCTGAGGTGCAACAACCCGAACGGCCAGGCTGTGGACTCGCAGCACAGTGCTCCCTGCACTCACGCAAATTCCCTTCCCTGGAGTCTACCCGCACAGTGCGCCACCCTTCCCGCGCTCGCCCCCCCCACCGCCAGGCGCACCCCCATCCAGCCTGGAGACCCAGATTCGGGGCAGCGCGTGGAGGCTGACCTCTCCGGCCGGCGCGAGGCCTCCACGTGGCCTCCTGGACCCCTGCCCTGGCTGGGTGGCTTCCCGGAATGTTGGGTTTGGTGGTGCGAGCTCCCGCTCCCGTGGTTCCTGCATCAAACTACCCTGGATTCCGCGACGGGAACAACAGAAATGCCTTCCTGCGCAGCCCTGAAGGTTGGAGGCTGGAAATCGGCCGTGCTGGGCTGAGGCCCAGGGGAGGCTCCTCCCCGCCTCTTCCGGCTCCTGGGGGTCCCCCGCACTCCTTGGCTTGTGGCCCCGTCACTCCAGCCTCTGTCCTCGGTGGGTCTCCAGCCTCCCTCTGCCTTTCGCTTCTTCGTTTTTTACTTTTCGAGTCAGGCTGCAGTGCAGCGGCCGCTCCCGGCCCCCATAGCCTCGCCCCGCTGGGCTTGGGCGAGGCTTCCGCCTCAGCCTTCCAAGCAGCCGGAACGACAGGCACGTGCCACCACGCCTGGCTAGTTTTTTCACCTATTGTAGAGACGAGGTCTCTCCAAGCTGCCCAGGCTGGTTTCAAACCCACGGGCTCAGGCAATCATCTCGCCTCGGCCTCCTAAAGTGCTGGGATGACAGGCACCAGCCACCATGCCTGGCTAGTTTTTTGACCTATTGTAGAGACGAGGTCTCTCCAAGCTGCCCAGGCTGGTTTCAAACCCACGGGCTCAGGCAATCCTCTCACCTCGGCCTCCTAAAGTGCTGCGATGACAGGCACCAGCCACCACGCCTGGCTAATTTTTTGACCTACTGTAGAGACGAGGTCTCTCCAAGCTGCCCAGGCTGGTTTCAAACCCACGGGCTCAGGCAATCCTCTCGCCTCGACCTCCTAAAGTGCTGGGATGACAGGCACCAGCCACCACGTTCAGGCTCTCTCTTCTTTTTTAAAATTTGTTTTTAGAGACGGGCCCCACTCTGTTGCCCAGGCGGGTCTTGAACTCCTGGCCTCAAGCGATCCTCCCGCCTCAGCCTTCCAAAGTGCTGGGATGACCGGCGCGAGCCTCTGCACCCGCCCTGCCTCTCCCTTCGGAGAGGACACCTGCGATTGTGTTTCGATCCATCTGACCAATCCAGGGTCATCCCCTCCCCAAATCCTTAATCCCATCTGCAATAAGGTCACATCTTCAGGTTCCAAGGATCAGGGTGTGGGTGTCTCTGGGGGGCGATTCTTCCTGCCACCACACGCACAGATCAAAGACCCGTCCTGCTGTGGCTCCGAAGGCCCCAGAAAGCCGGGCCCGGCCAGAAGTTCGTCCACCCATGACCTTTTCACATGCGCCGGGCACTGTTCCAGGCACTGGGGACATGGCAGCAGAGACACCAGAGGGCAGCCCTCTCCTCACAGAGCACACAGCTTTGTGTGGGTCAAGAGTGACCAGCACAGCGGAAACAACACACCCACGAGGGGAACCGGGGGCCACGCTGGAGGCGGCGTCAAGGCTGGCCCCGCGGAGGGAACGGCTGAGTTTTAAATAAAAGCCAGCCAGGAGCCGGAGTCTGTGCGCGCAGGGCAGGGGACGGCAGGTGCAAAGGCCAGAGTGCGCCTGGCGTGTTCACTTAGGAGGCCACTGTGGCTGGGACGTGCAAACGAGGTGGGGAACAGGAGGAGGGCAGAGGCCTGCGGGGCCGCGGGGGGCTTTGCGGCGTGAGGGCTGGCTCTGACGTTCACTCCTCACGGGTGGGGGTGTGGCAGGGCTCCCAAAACCGGGCCAAGGTCACGCACACTCACGCCTGGGGTCCCGCTTGCTCCCCCAGGCTGGGTTCCCCTCCCTGCCAGTATTTTCTTCCAGCAGTGATGCTCAGGGGCAGCCACCAGCCCCTGCTGGGGTGCCAAGCCCGGGGCCTGATGCCATGTGTGCATGTGCACACACACTCACACATGCATGCACACACCCGTAGGCACACATGCACACAGGGTCTGTCCCAGGCTGTCCAGGGACTGTGGGAGCTGCCACCTCTATTAAGAATGTATCAGCCGGGCTCGGTGGCTCAGCCTGTAATCCCACGCCTTGGGAGGCTGAGGTGAGTGGATGGCCTGAGCCGCAGGTTTGAGACCCACCTGGGCAACTTGGTGGGACCTCGTCTCTACAATAAAACAAAAATTAGCCGGGCGTGGTAGCGTGCGCCTGTAGTTCCAGCTCCTTGGAAGGCTGAGGCGGAAGGATCGCCGGAGCCCAGCAGGTCGAGGCTGCAGGGGCCGGGAGCGGCCACTGCCCTCCAGTCTGGGCAACAGAGTGAGACTCCAACTCAAAAAAAAGAGAATCTAACAAGGCCGGACTCAGTGACTCAGCCTGTCATCCCAGCACTTTGGGAGGCCGAGGCGAGAGGACCGCCTGAGTCCGTGGGTTCGAGATCCGCCCGGGCAACTCGCCAAGACCTCGTCTCTACAATAAATCAAAAATTTAGCTGGGCGTGGGGGTGTGCATCTGTAATTCCAGCTACTTGGAAGGCTGAGGCGGAAGGATCGCCGGAGCCCAGCAGGTCAAGGCTGCAGTGGCTGTGAGCATGCCACTACCCTCCAGCCTGGGTGACAGTAAGACTCCAACTCAAA
>NW_007250918.1:25054-29362 GCF_000164805.1 Carlito syrichta | reverse complement strand
GCTTCCAGCCCCGGCCTCCCACGGTGGGGTCCTCCTAGCAGCAAAACTTTGCTTCTGGGAATAAAATGGAAATTCAGCCCCGGGAGCATCACGGAATGTGCCTCACAAAGCATCTTCCCGAGAGGCCGGGCGGCCCGGATCAAGGTGGTGGGGGGAGCCCCGGGGGCTTCAGGAAGGTGCCCACCCCCAGACCCCACCTGCGCGGCACCGTCTGGCCTAATAAAGGCTCCGTCTTCAGAGTCACATTCACGGCGGCTCCGCCAGGGAGCCATACGTCACCAAATCCAGCAAAAATTTGTGCTAAATTGAATCAATCCATCTTGGAAATGGCTCTTGTCAGCTTCTGTCAGAGGAGCCGTCTGCAGGGGACGAAGGGACGGGGCGTGGGGGCTGGGCGAACTGGGGTCCCTCCCTCCTCGCCCCTCCGAGGCTCCCGCAGCCCCCGGTCAGGCGGGGGCACGCACACGCGCGGGCTTCGTGAACGAGACTCTGGGGCACGCTGCGGGGAGGGGAGGGCGGTGTCCAAGGTGTCCTCCCAGCCCAGCCGGCCCGCTATTGTCCCACGTCCACCCGCAACATGCTCGCGCCTTCAGGTGGAGTGTTCTGGCCTCTCCGTTCAATGCTGTTCCGCAACCATTAGGCGTCCGCTGAATGCCAGGCAAGCAGGAGGCAGGGACGCTGGTTGGATGCAGCCAGGGGCTGGGGGAGGCTGGAGCCGTGGCGCCCTTGGGGCGGGCGGGCGAGGATGTTGGGCCCCTTCCCGCTCAGCAGCCGGTAGTGCCCGAGGCTGGTGAAGGCTGGGGACGCTCCCAACCTGGGTTCCGCTGACGCACCCACACCTGAACTCTGGGTCTGACAGGAATGCGAGGCTGTGTCAGTGCCAGTCACACCTGCCTACTCAGGGGGAACCCGAGAGCGGCTCCGTTGGCCCCTGGAGCTGCTTGGGGCACGCCAGCACATGCCAGCCCCAGGGCCTTTGCACCTGCGGTGCCCCGCCCCCTCCAAGAGCCCCACCTCCAGTCCCCACCAGCACAGCCTTCCCAAGAGCAGAAATCTCGCCGCCTCCTCCCAGCCCGGCTCTGCCAGGTAAGTCCCCGGCATGGCCCGACCCTTCACGGCACCTGGCACACAGGCAGCCCCCTCTCCCCTCACACAAACAGCCCCGCTGGCCCAGCCCTCTGCCCCGGTAAGGCTTCCCTCTCTGCAGCCGGGCAGCCAGGAGTAGGTGGTGCATTGACCACCCAAGCACGGGAGCGGCCGCGACCCCACGCTCCGCACAAGAGGCCCGACGGCTGTGTCCTCATCGCCCCGAGCTGGGCACACAGAGACTTCTGCAGCATTCTTCTGGGGGTCAAGGTCAAGGGCCCCAGTACAGGCAGAAGACAACAAGCACAACAGGCCTGCCATGCATCTCAGGCTCTCGAGGACAACGGCCAAGGAACCGGCGTCCTTGCTCCTCGGGCTGGTCCTGGGTGACAGTCGCCGTGTCCGTGAGGCGCTGCTGGACACCAGGCAGAGGCCACGGCCGCTCAGCCGGGCGGAAGCTAGAGCATGCCTGGGCCCTCGGCTCCCCACAAAGCCCCTAGGGCCTTCACCTTCCCTGGAGCTGCCGGGGTCCCCCCGCCCGGACCCAGCTCCCCTCTGGCCCCAGGTGGTGCCCAAAGAGCAGCACGGGGGTCGCCAGGGAAGGCAGCCCAAGTGGCACTCAGGAGCGTCATCTGTTCCAAAAACCCAGCCGAGGGGTTAGCCGTCGGGGCCCTGGCCAGAGAGGGTGTGGCTGACGGGCCAGAGGGAGCTTCTGAGGGCTGGTCACAATGTTTCTTATCCAGGCGCTGCTTACACGGTGAGTTCAACTTACGAAAACGCATCCGCTGGCTGGGTCCCAGGGTTTTGGGAGGCTGAGGCAGGAGGATCGCTTGGGGCCGGGAGTTCGAGACCAGCCTGGGCACCACAACAAGACTCCGTCTCTTAAAAAAAAATTAGCTGGGTGTGGTGGTGCCTATCTGGAGTCCCAGCTCCTTGGAAGACCAAGACAGGAGGATCGCTTGGGCCCAGAAGGTCAAGGTTACAGTGAACCGATTGGGTCACTGTACTCCAGCCTGGGCGACAGAGCGAGCCCCTGTTTCTACAAACAAACAAACAAACAAAACACTAGAGGCGTGTCGTGTCCCCACACTTTCCTGAGGAAGCTGACTAGTCAACTGAAAACTGAGAAAAAGAAAACGACGCCTACTAAAGCTCCACGCAGAAGTCCTGACCTCGAGTCCCTCCCAACGAATGTGACTGCACCAGTAGCCTTCAGAGAGGCTACAGAGGAGCCCGTGAGGGTGAGCCTTCCAGCGACAGGGCTGGCATCCTCCTAGACTGGCACAGAGGGAAGGCGGCATCTACACAGCTGGGGGAAACTGAGACCCGGATGCCCGACGCCAGGCTCCGGCCTCTGGAGACGAGAGGAGGAGCACGCCGGCCGCCCCAGCCGGGCTCCACGGAGAAAATGGCCCTGCAGGCCTGAGTGGGATCCCACCCATGTCCAGCAGCCAGGTTGAGGCCCGAGGGACAGACACGCCAGGGTTCAGCCTCCTGGGGTCCACCGCAGCCCCCCCGGCTTCCGTACCAGACACCAGGGCGGGATGAAGAGATGGAGGCCTAGGAAAGCATTCGGGTACGGCCAGCGCGGCCCGGCCTGACGCACGTGGATGGAACCCGCGGAGGGCAAGCTGAGGACGCCGCTGACAGGTCTTCCCGGCCACACAGCCGCGCCGGCCAATGCGTCCCCATGATACAGGAGGGAGAAGGAGACACGGCCAGCGTGCCATGGGCCAGCAGGGCGCAGACACCCAGGCTGGACGGCCACAGGGGTGTGGGTCTGGAAGGTGCCTGGGAGGGGAGGAGGCCGTCGGAGGATATAAGAGGCTGGCCGTGTGGAGGCCGGACCGTTAGTGCCTCCCCTCGATAAGCTGCAGGGTTTGGGAGAGCAAAGCTTCATCTATGGCCATGGTTTTGTTTTAGAGAAACGGGGTCACACTGTGTTGCCCAGTCTGGAGTGCCGTGGCACAACCATAGCTCACTGCAGCCTCCAACTCCTGGGCTCAAGCGGTCCTCCAGTCTCAGCCTCCCGAGGCTGGGACTACAGGCACGTACCACCACTCCCTACGAATTTTTTAAAACATTGTGAGCAGAGACGAGATTTCACTATGTTGCCCAGGCTGGTCTTGAACTCCTGGCCTCAAGTGATCCCCTCACCTTGGCCTACCGGAGTCAGGCTCCCAGGAGTGCGCCACCGAGGACTTCCCCAGGCGAAGATGCCCTGACCAGCATCCCCTCCGCCTACAGGCAACCACCCGGCCGCTCGGGACGTTTTCCAAGCTCTCCCACCGGGGTCGCCCACTTTTCTGTCCCAGACACGTGCCTCCGACACCGGCCCCTCCAGCAGCTTCCCTGGCCTGCAGGGAGCCTGGCCTCCTCCGGCTCTTCTGCCGGCTGCGCCCCCCATCCCTCTGCAGCCATCCCCAGGCCTCGCCCCCGTGTCCCCCCACAGGGCCTTTAGTTTCACTGAAATGAAAGTGCATGACACGTCCAGTTCCTGGACCTCACGGGCCACGGCCACACGTCATGAGCCACGCGGCTGGCGGCGGCCATCCCGGACACACCAGAGGCGCCGGCTTCCCGTCCGTGCAGACTGTTCCGCCGACAGAGCGCTCATGACAGCGGCACCTGCGGGTCAGTTCCTGGGCGTGGTGCCCAGTCTGACTCACTCTTGGAGCCACGCATACAGGCGGCGCCCAACACATGCACGTGAACATCAGACCTTCAGGGTGGCCCTCTCCTGGCTATCTTTTGTTCTTGTCTGATTCGCGGGAGGCAGCATTTCCGGAAGATTCTGTGACCCATGCCCCAAGGAAACACCCGCACAGGCTCCCTGCTTCCAACCCCCTGCAAGGACAGCCCCCCTCCGGCCCATTCCACCGCCGCGGACGCCGAGCCTGCAGGGTGGCGGAGCGGCTTGGAGACCTGCGGGTCTGATGCCCTCACGGCGACCTCAGAACCCCTGCCTGAGGGCCTGGGCGCCACCGTGCTTCCTTCTGGGAGGAGCCACAGCCCGGCTGCCCTGGGACCCCGGCCCCCAGGGAGTCGCCGGCGTGGCCACGGGCTCTGGGCGCTCCTTGGCCACGTGGGAGCGTGGTGGCCTCGGGAGGGCCAGGCCGGGTCGGGGGCAGAGCTCAACACCAACCAGTGCCCTGGGAACCCGCCCACCCTGTCACCCGCCGTCAAGCCCCTCCTACCCGCACCGTCCCAGCCCCCGCCCCC
>NW_007250918.1:23382-24581 GCF_000164805.1 Carlito syrichta | reverse complement strand
CCGGCTGATTTTTTGATTTATTGTAGAGATGAGGTCTCGCTGCCCAGGCGGGTCTCGAATCTTTTTTATTTTTTAGAATCGGTGCTCTCCCTGTCGCCCAGGCGGGACAGCACGATCACGGCTACCACGGCCTTGACTCCTGGGCTCAGGAGATGCTTCTGCCTCGGCCTCCCAAGTAGCTGGGACTATGGGCATGTGCCACCACACCCGACTAAGGTTTTACATATTTTTGTAGACACGAGGAGGTCTTGCTCTGTGGCCCGGGCTGGTCTTGAACTCAGGGGCTCAAGGAATCCTCCCTCCTCGGCCTCCCAAAGTGCTGGGATTGCAGGCATGAGCCACCACACCGGCTACCCTGGCTCACTCACTGTTTAACCCATTCCCGGGTCCAGACACCCCGGAAGCCACGGGCTTGGCGCGGTAACTGCACGTTACCTGGAAACGCCCAGCAAGGCACTGGGGACACTCAGGATGAAGACACACACCTGTGAGCCCAGGACAGGACCTGGCCGTCACTCCAAGCTCTGGGAAGCGGCCCCCGGGCTCCAAGACCACTCCGGGTCCGGCTCCACAATTCCAAGCCTCAGGGGGTCAGAGGGGGGCGGCGGCAGGAAGCCCGTGCCCCCCCACTCAGCACAGGCCCGCACACCACCAAGCCCCTCCTCTCGGCCCCCCAACGGCCAGGTCCACGCCCCACTCCGTCCCCCAACCCCTCACCCCTTACGTGCCCTCTGCTGCCCAGCCGGCGGGGATCGGCATGAACCTTGGGCCCGGGTCAGCAGCTGAGCCCCCGTGACCCCCACCCCCGACAAAGGAAGCCAGAAGGGCAGCCATCCATCCGTCTTGCCCGCCGCCGGTCCCAACTAAGCGGCGTGAGTCCCCCAGCGCGGCGGCGTTCTGTCCCCGACATCATATGTTATTTACCTGCAGCTAACAGGCTCGCGGGGAACGACGGCCTCGTATCGAGCGCCGGTCGCGTGGCTTCTCGCAGCTGCAAGGGCCGAGCTGGGGACACCACGGTTTCTAATTACAGGTCTGTCACCGGCGAGGCCGGGCGCGACACCACCTCCCTCTCCCCCGGGTGACACTCTGTCCAGATGGGAAATTTAAGTTCGGCCCCGACAGTTAAGGTTAAAAATACGGCTCGGTGCGGGCCCTGGCGCCTCATCCGGTCGCTGCCGAGCTTAATTAATTGGGCC
>NW_007250918.1:20751-23216 GCF_000164805.1 Carlito syrichta | reverse complement strand
GACGGGCGGGCCGTGAGGCCCCGCGCCTGCAGGTCGCGCAGCTGGGATGTTGCGGAGGCTCTGACCTGGCTGGGAGCAGCAGGCTCCTCCCCAGACGGGAGGGGCTTCCTTAGGGCGGATGTGCAGGGGGGAGGCGGGGAGGAAGAGGAGGGGGGAGGGTGGGGGGCGCACCTGCCCAGCCCTTCCCAGCAGGGTGGGCTCCCTCCGGTCATCCTGGCCGGTGGGCTCCTGGCTGAGACACCCGTGCGGCGGCCCCTGCAAGCCGGAGGAAGCCACAGGAAAGAGGACATCCTGGTTTCGGGCTCCCGGGTCCTCCGTCCGTGGCCTCCACCCACCCGGCCTCCCTGCCGTCTGCAAATGGGCCGGGTAGCTCGGACCTCGGGGCCTTTGCCCCGGCGGCGCCTTCTGCCTGGAACCCCCTTCCCCCAGCGCCAACATGTCTTCCTCTGTGTCTGGGAGCCCGCGCCAGGCAGGCCTCCCCCGCCCCAGGCCCGGTGGCTTCTGTCACCCCAGCCCCGCCCGCTTCCTTCACAGTGCCCTTGGCCTCTGCGGCCACAACATGAGGACACAGTCCCGGCCTGTCTTGGGACGGGCGGCTCTTGCCACCCACGTCCTGTCCCTGGCCCCCGCTTGTCTCCGTCCCAGGCGGACCTTGTCCACGCTTCAAGGAGAAGCCCTGGACATGTCGGGCCAGACAGCCCTGCAGTGTCTCTGCTCTGGCTGGTTTTACATAGATGTATTTTTTGAGTCGGAGTCTCCCTCTGTGGCCCAGGCTGGATTGTCCTGACACAAGCACAGCTCGCTTCGGCCTCAACCTCCTAGACTCAGGTGATCCTCCTGCCTCAGCCTCCCAAGTGCTAGGACTACAGGTACACGCCACCATGCCCGATTGATTTTTTTTTTTTTTAATTTTTTGTAGAGACAAGGTCTCGCTATGTTGCCTGGGCCGGTCTCGAACTCCTGGGCTTAAGCGATCCTCCCGCCTCGGCCGCCCAAAGTGCTGGAACTACAGGTGTGAGCCACCACGTCCAGCCCTTCCAGCTGCTTTTAGCCCACACACTCAAGGATGCAGCCCCGCAGTCACCACGGCACGCATGCCATGGACTTGGGCACCACCGGGGAGCCCCAGACCGGCCCGGTCTGGGAAAGGCTCGTTTCCTTCAGAACCGCTCTCCGAGGGCACCTGGCTAGCAGTGGGAGCTTGGGGCCAGACGGCTCTCCGCCTTGACGGCAAAAGCTCTGCCAAAAGCTCTGCCGCCCCAGCCTCAGTGTTCCCTGGGGGTACAAAGGAACGGCCCTGCTTCGCCCCTCAGGGCAAATCCTTCGGAGCAGGCGGGCTGAACACACACACAGCCTCAAAGCCCCTGCCTCTGGGCAGCTGCCTGTCTGGGCTCCTTCCCCGCAGGGCTCCAGCTCCAGTGCCCACCCCAGGGCAGGTTCCCCCAGCCCAGCTCCCTGACCTCAGGCTCAGTGCCCAGGGCTAACATGTCACCGTCCCCCACTGCCACCCGCTCCCCACCCCAGGGATCTTCCCGCCAGAGAGAATTCCCGCTGGCACCACCCTCTGTTGACACCTCCGGGAGGAGCTCAGGCCGGCTCTGACCAGCGCTGCGTGGGCGCCAGGCGGTCCCACTGCTGAGCTTCCCACCGGGAGACGGCCCCTCCATCTGCCTCTGGTCCCCGCCCCCCAAGTAAGACATTTGGAGACCAGAGCCGTGCCAGGCCCTAACGGGAAGTCAGAAATAGCGCATCTGAGGGGCTCCTCTCCACGCGGTGGGGGGCCAGGGGCCAGCAGGCCTAGATGCACACGGCAGGCGGACAATCTTGGTCAGCCGTAGCCCGCTCTGGGGTCCTCATGCAAAAGGGGTGCTGATCTCCTTGCCCCGAGAGATACGCCAGAGCCCTGGTCCTCAGCCCCTGTCTGTGTGGCCTTATTTGGAAATGGGGTCTCTGCAGAGGTGATCAGCTGAGAGGAGGCGGAACTGGAATAGGGCGGGCCCTGGATCCCATGACCGGGGTCCTCATAAGGCAAGGAGAGGCCTGGTGCAGTGACTCACGCCTGTAATCCTAACAATTCAGGAGGCCGGGGCAGGAGGATGCCTTGAGGCCAGGAGTTTGAGACCAGCCTGAGCAACATAACAAGACCTTGTCTCAACAACAACAACAAAAAAAATTAGTTGGGTGTGGTGGTGCGCGCCTGTAATCTCAGCTACTAAGGAGGCTGGGGCGGAAAAATCACCCGAGCCTGGGAGGGCGAGGCTGCCATGAGCCGTGATTGTGCCACTGCATGCCGGCTTGGGTGACAGAGTGAAACCCCAGCTAAAAGAAAGAGAAGAGGCTCAGGGGCTCAGCCTGTCATCCCAGCACTTGGGGAGGCTGAGGAGAGCCCACACAGGTTCAAGACCAGCCCCAGCAACTTGGTGAGACCTCGTCTCTATAATAAAATTAAAAAAAAAAAAAAATAG
>NW_007250918.1:13063-20435 GCF_000164805.1 Carlito syrichta | reverse complement strand
CGAGGACGACCAGCCACCCCCGGGACCCTCCCCTTGAGTCCCTGGGAGCGTGGCCCTCAGACTCCCTCAGGCTCGGAGCTGAGAGTGTACCAACTGTTGTTTGACCCCAGGGTTTGGGGCACTGGCAGGGGGACATGGAGGGGTGGGGCGGTGTGGCTGCCACGCCCGGGCATGCCCAACCCGGGTGCCCTCTGCAGCATGGCCAAGTCCATCTCGGCCTGGCACCCCGACGGACGGTTCCCATGGAGTTGGGACCCGGGGGTGCGGACAGGCGTGCCTGTTTATCACGAACCAGGCTGGGCAACCAGGTTGGGCCTCTCACACCTCAAGGGAGAGCACCGGAGAGCGCGTTTGAAGAGCCGAATGATTTATTCCAGCCCATTACGGGTGCGCACCCCCTTCCCGGGACCCCATCGTCATTGATTGAAACCTACTGAAAACAAATTAACCAGCGCCAGGATGCAAAGATGTGTTTCTCGCAGGGAATCCCGGGAACTGCCCAGGAGGAGAGCAGACAGTGCCTTCCGGAGGGCAGGCCGTGCTGTGCATCTGCGGCCTGGGGGTCTTCAGGGACTGTCATGGAAGGGCACTTATGCGCCCCAGCATACATGCCAGCTCTCCCCGGGCGGCACATGGCGGGGGGTCCCGGCATTCTGCTGCGGAAACAACCCCTGTGTCTGCCACGCCTGCCTGCTTACGATGACTCGCTCTCAGGATTACTTTCCCGGCGGGGGGTTTCTGGGACCCGACGTGGCTCCGTGGGTCTTGCCACACCTGTTTGGCTGTTCCGAAAGGGCTCCCCCCGCCATGTGTGCGTCTCACCACAGCTGCGCCAGCACCCGATGTCACCCTTGTATGCCTGGAGGCTGAGTTAGCAAGTGGTAGGCAGGACTGTAGGCTGGGCTTTACATTGAACGTTTTAGGCCAATGTTTAAAAAGTTCTTTTCTTTTTTTTGTTCCAAGTCAGGGTCTCACTCTGTGGCCCAGGCTGGAGTGCCGTGGCATGATCGTGACGCACTGCAGCCTCCGACTTCTGGGCTCAAGTGATCTCCCTGTATCAGCCTTCCAAAGAGTAGCTAGCACGACAGGCGTGCACCACCACACCAGGCTAATTTTTTTTTTCTATGAGACGAGGTCTTGCGATGTTGCCCTGACTGGTCTCCGACTCCTGGGCTCGAGCGATCCTCCCACCTCAGCCTCTCGAGTCGCTGTACCGCCACGCCTGGCTGATTTAAAAATATTTTTGTAGAGATGAGGTCTCACTATGTTGCCCAGGCTGGTCCTGAACTCCTGGGCTAGAGCAATCCTCCCCTCTCAGCCTCCCAAATTGCTGGGATTACAGGTGTGAGCCACCGCGTCCCGCCTAAAATCACATTCAGCTGTGGTAAAACACACGCGAAACGCGTCGTCTTTATCGTTCCCGAGCACAGTGTGGTGACATCAGGCACCTCCACGCTCGGCTGCATCCTTGAAGACTCCTCTCCCGCCCGGGGGAAGAGCCCTCCTGACGACTGGCATGCCCTCGAGGCTGCTGCCGGGCCGCCCTTCCCTCGTGGGTCCTCCTTCCAGGGCCAGCCTCCCCTCCTGAGCCTCCACCGGCGTGTCCCAGGCCTCCTCGCACACTCTCAGGCCAGGCTTACGGGCCTCCCCATCTGCCAGGGCGCTGCAGCCCCCTCAGCCCCGTGCCCGCTGGCCTGGCCTCCTCCTGGAAGGAGTCCTGCCCGCCCTGCAGGTCACACCTGGGGCCCGGGCCTGCAGCCTCCCACCCGGTGCCAGGCTCCCAACAACGGCCCTGTCTGGCGGTCCTGCCTCCCTGCAGGTCACCGGCCCGGGGGCCGGGTCCATCCAGCCACTGTCCAGGTGGTGGCCAGGCCACACAGCCAGCCTTCCGCCAGGGTCCAGCGAGGCCTCCTGTCCCGTCCCTGGCTGGCTGCATGCCCACCCACGCCGAGGAAGGCCGAGCCTGGCCCCGCAAGCTCCTGGCCCCATCCCACCCCATGCCGTGCCCATGTGTGCGGTATGCATGTGTGTGTCCATGTCTCTGTGTGTGTACATGTCTATGCGTGTATATCTGTACGTTTCGGTGTGTGAGTACCTATGCACGTGCCCGCACGTGCTGTGTGTATCTGGGCACTCGAGTGCATGGCCATCTCTGAGTGTGTGTATCTGCGCACCTCTGCACGTGTGTCCACGTCTGTGTGTGTATCTTCGTGTGCATGAGGAGTGTGTGTGTGAGTACATGTGCATCCGTGCACCCATATGCATGGGCATCTGAGTGTGTATCTGTGTGTTTGCGTGTGTGGCATCTGTGTATGTGTGTATCTGTGTGTTTGTGCGTGTGGCAACTGTGTGTGTGGTGTCTACATGTGTGCATGTACGTGTGTGTGTGTCTGGCCGTGTGTCTGCACGCGTGGCGTCTGCGTGTGTGAGTGCGGGTGAGGCCAGCGCTGCAGACAGAGAGCAGGAAGACCCGGGAGGAACCGCAGCCACAGGGCAAGGCGGGTGGGGGTGAGGCTGGCTCCCTCCTCCCGCCCGGCCACGACAGCGCCGCCCCCTCCCTCCGCCAGGCAGCCCTGCCCCGCGCCCTGCCCACACGCCCCTGCACGCACACACCCCCACGAGCCCCACCCGCGTGCCCCTGCGCCCGCCCACGCATCCCTGCCCACATGCCCCTGTCCGCAGCAGCCCCGCCCACGCGCCCCTGCCAGGCGTCCCTCCGGGGCCGGTCCCGGCCCATGCCACCCCCACCGAAGGGTGGTGCCCCCGCGTGGCGCACGGACACAGTGGTCAGGAGCGTGGGATCCCTGGGTCACCGGCTGCCCCGCCTCCCAGCCGTCAGGCTTCCGGCCAGAGTGGTTCAGCGCCCCGGCCTCTGTTTCCCCAGCTAGGAACAGGGACCCAAGAGCGCCACGCCGCCAGGAGACCACGAGGACCCGCAGGGCCACCAGGTCGACGCTGAGGAGGACATCAGCCGGGCCAGGGCTGGAGGCGTCTGGCCGGTGCTCCCTGGGCCCCCAGGCCTGGGCCCCGAGCACAGCGCGGGTCGAGTGTCACGTCCCTCAAAGACGCGGCCGGCCCAGCCCCAGGGCTGTGAATGGGGCTCCTTTGGGGCCTGGGGCTCGGTCGACGTGATGAGAGTGTAAGCCCACCACCAGGTCCCGCCCCTGCCCAGACACGCAAGGCCTGGTCACCAGCAGGTCCCGGGGGTCACACGTGGAAGGAAAACGTGTTCCCGTTGGAAGCAGTGACGGAGGACACCAGTCAGGGAGCGATGGCCCCGGGCCTGGCGCGTGTCCCCGTGCTGACTCCCCCATCCTGTGACCCGCCTGGATAGCTCCACAGCCCCCCTGCACAGACGAGAAACTGAGGCACGCGGCGGAAGCCTCTCGCGCCAGGCCATCCTGGAGGATGTGGAAATCCCTGCTGCGAGGAGGCGGAGGAGAAGGGAGGCCCAACTCAGGGGCCGCTGCTTGCCTCCACCCCCAGCAGACAGTGGCAGGTCCCCGGGCAACGTGAAACCACGGCTTCAGTGGGACCAGGAGGGCCCGGCAGACACGGGGGCGTGAGACCCTCCCGCCACGGGCATGCAGAGTGCCTCGCTGGCTGGTGACAGGGGCGGTGAGGGTCACCCCACGGCCGGGCCCGTCCTGAGACCTCGGCCACAGCTTCCCCTCACTCCCCCACTCCAGGGAGCCCGGCCTCAAATGGCAGTTCTGGGTCCCTCGAAGGCTCTGGCGCTGCTCCGGGCCACGGCAGCACGGTCCCAGCTCCCCCAACAAGCCCGTCTTCCCAATTCCACCCCCACCCTCGGCCTGCAAAATCGCCCCCCACCTGCGATACAGCCCAGCGCGAGCCTCCGGCCTCCCTGCCCGCCTCTGAGGGTGGCTCGGGGCACAGTCACCCTGGAAGCGTCCACCCCGCGCTCTGTGAAGCCTGGTCCCGGCGGCGCCGGCGGGTCCCGGCAAGCGTCACGGCTCCGCGCAGCATAAACCTGATGTGACAACGGCCATCGCTCAAGCCGACGGGGCCCGGGGCGCGGGGTGGCGGGAGATGGATGGTTCTGGGAATTACCGGCGGCCGCCCAGGGGGACCTTTCACCTCCGGGGAGCGGGGTCAAGTCGCCGTCGCCGCGGCGCGGGCTCTGGGGAGAGAAGAGGAGCCCCCCCACCCGGCATCTGGACACGTCCCCGCCAGGGATCCAGCCCGGCTGGCTGAACGGTGGGCTCCCAGGGCCTCCCGATGCGTTGAGGCCAGGGCCTCCATGGCTTCCGACAAACGAGGGGTCTGGGACACGGGGATGCTCAGCAGCCCGCCACGGGCCCCGGGCTCTGGCGAACTGTCTGGCCGGACCAGCGGCCCCCGGCGGGTCACACACGCGGCCGCTCCTCCCCCAGCCTCCAGAGGCCTCGGTGAGGTCGCCACTCCCCGGGCCGGTTTAGGGGTTCCAGGCACGTTCTCCGCTGAGCCTCCAGCCAGGATGACGGCACCGGCCTTTTCCGGTGGTCTGAGGCAGAAGGACCCAGACGCTCGAGGGTGTGCGTGACCGGCGGAGCACAGGCCAGGACTCCCACTCCAGTGCTCACCCGTCCCCATGGTGCCCTCTGCCTTGGAGACCACCACAGGCAGCTGACTCGGGCTCCCCACTCTGATTTCAGGGAACAGGTCAATGCCCTGCTGAGCTTTCCCCTCTTTCTCTCTCTCCCCCCCGAAAGGGCCACAGAACATCAGCACAGCCACGCTTTAAATAATTCAGCGCTGGGGAGAGTCCAGTGTGATCACAGCCTGCAGCAAGGCTACCGGCCTGACCTAGAAACCCCGGGCCACGGCCGGGTGCACTGGCTCAGGCCTGTAATCCCAACACTTTGGGAGGACGGGGTGGGAGAATCCCCTGAGGCCAGGAGTTCGAGACCCACCTGGGCAATATGTCGAGACCTTGACTTTATAAAAAAATCAATCATCATAAAATCAGCCAGGTGCGGTGCGCACCTGTAGTCCCTGCTATTTGGGAGGGCTGCGGCAAGAGGATCGCTTGAGCCTAGGAGGTCGAGGCTGCAGTGAGCTATGACTGCGCCACTGAGTTCCAGCCTGGGTGACAGAGCGAGACCCTGACTCTAAAAAATTTTTTTTAATTCCTGGGCCAGGCCGGGCGTGGTGGCTCAAGCCTGTCATCCCAGCTCTTTGGGAGGCCGAGGTGAGGGCATTGCCTGAGCCCACGGGTTTGAGACCCGCCTGGGCAACTTGGCGAGACCTCATCTCTACAATAAATCAGAAAACTAGCCGGGCATGGGGGCGTGTGCCTGTAGTTCTGGTTACTTGGAAGGCTGGGGCAGAAGGATCGCCGGAGCCCAGCGGGTCGAGGCTGCGGTGGCCGGGAGCGGCCACTGCACTCCAGCCTGGGCCACAGAGTGAGACTCCAAATCAAAAAAAAAAAAAAAAATTCCGGGCCAGGCCAGACCCCAGCAGAGCTCAATCACCCCATGTTCCTACTCCCCTGTTTTCAGGCAGCACGGAGTCCACTTGGGGACCCACCCGGCTGCAAGGAGAAGGCTGGGCCCGCCCCCTCCCGTGTGGAAGGCCGCCACGGAGGCGCTCACCCTCCTGGCTAATAGTCTGCTCATCATCACGTCAGGAGGTCTCGCTTGAGTCTTCAAGCCCCTCCCAGGACTGAGTCTACACCAGAGTCGGGGGCTCCCCCAGTGCACATCCACCCAGAACCTCGACTGTGGACTCATTTGGAGAACGGGGTCTTTGCGGACATCAGGTCCTGAGGACGCGGTCGCGTCGCAGGAGGGGGGACTCTAAGTCCGACATGTCGGGGGCTCCTTGGAAGGGGGCACAAGAAGAGAGGCAGAGGCTGGAGCGGTGTGGCCACAAGCCCAGGAGCCCGAGGCCGCCAAAAGCGGGGAGACCCAGGAAGGACTGCCTGCTGGAGCCCCCAGGGAGGGTGGCCCTGCCGGCACCTGGCGTCAGAGGGTTTCTCCTTCTTTTTGTAGAGATGGGGTCTGGCTATGTTGCCCAGGCTGGTGTTGAGCTCATGGCCTCAAGTGAGTTCAAGCCCAGCCTCCCAAAGCGCTGGGATTACCGCCGTGAGCCCCTGTACCTGGCGGTTTCAGGCCTCCAGGCTCCAGAACGGGCAGAGACCCTGTTTCTGCCAGGAGCTCCCAGGTGGCGGCTGCTGGAGCTTTAGGGACTCGCAGAGTCTTCGGTCACAGGCCAGCAGCGTGCTGGGAATTTGCCAACGTCAGAGCCTGCCTGGGGACCTCCCTGGAGCTCTCCCGGCTCACTCCCTTGCTCCAGGCCTCTGCCTGTGCACCCCCCCACCCACGGGCCTCCCTGTCTCCATGGCCTCAGCCCCGCGGACACATGCCCTGCCTGGGCTTGGTCCTTTTCCCCAGGGCACTTCCTGGCCAATGACACGTCTTCGGGGAGTCTGCTGTCCCCCACCCCCAAACACACACAGGAAACGTGCTCTGCCAGGGGAAGGGGGGCGTCCACTCGGTGTCCCCGCCCTGTGCCGCACACAGCAGGCGCTCAGCAAAGGCTCGCAGGATGACCATGTGTGACTAGGGCCCAGCGCCACGCAGGGCAGACCCGGGAGGGAACAGAAGGTAGCGGGAGGCCCCGTGTTGCCACCCCCAGGGACAGCCTTCCCAGGAGGGGACAGGCCTGAGCACGTGTGACCTCTGGCGGGCAGCACGGCACCACAGTGGAGGGTGCCGTGCCTGGACGCTGCCTGGGTTCAAATCCGAGCACTGCCACTCCCGGGCTGGGCAGCCTCAGGCAAGTGGCGGAACCTCTCTGGGCCTCATCCAGCTTCCTTGTGGCCCGTTGCTGTGAATGCCACGTGGGTCCCTGCGGCGAGGCCCCAGGAAGCGCTGTCAGGACGGCTGGAGCTCCTGGGAGGCACAAGGGCGGGGGCTTCCACTTGTGGCATGCCCTCCCACTGGGACGGGCAGACCCTGGGCCCAGGCACCGGAGACGCAGCCCAGAGGCCTCGGCACGGGCCTGCGCAAACCCAGCAGAGACAGACACCTATTTATAGATCAAACACACCTGCCATCAAGTTCCGCGTCCCCACCAAGAAGCCGGTTCTGACAAGCAGGAAAAGCGAGTCCACTGAGGCTCCCGCCAAGCGCCAAGCACGTCTGGCAGGTGCCCCTGAGGGATGGGCGTGGCTGCGGGGCGTGGCCAGGGGGGTCTGCTCCAAGACTGGCTGCCCCTGCCCAGGAACGGGGGAGGGGGTCAGCTCCCAGCACTAGGAGGTCCCCGGGGTGCTCAGAGTGGGCCCCAGAGCCATTGGGACAAGGACAGGTGGCAGAAGGCAGCACCTGCTCACGTGAGCCAAGGCCATAGACAGCCCGGCCTGGCTGGC
>NW_007250918.1:7715-12726 GCF_000164805.1 Carlito syrichta | reverse complement strand
GATGTATTGTAGAGATGAGGTCTCGCTGCCCAGGCGGGTCTCGAACCCGCGGGCTCAGGCCATTCACTCACTTCAGCCTCCCAAAGGTGCGGGATTACAGGCTGAGCCACCAAGTCTGGCTGATTTTATTTTTTTCTTGTAGAGGAGGGGTCTCACTGTCACCCAGGCTGGAGAGCAGTGGTGTGATCATAGCCCACTGCAGCCTCGGAGTTTGGGCTCAAGCCATCCTCCCACCTCAGCCTTCCCAGTGGTTGGGCTGACAGGCCCGCACAAGCACACCTGGATGATTTTTTTATTTTTTATTTTTTGTAGAGATGGTGTCTGTCTATGTTGTCCAGGCTGGTCTTGGACTCCTGGGCTCACGAGATCCTCCTGCCTGGGCTTCCCAACGTGCTGGGATTACAGGCAGGACCCACCGCGCCCGGCTAACGGTGACACCGAGATGTCGTCGTTCCAAGGCTCCCCGGGCACCGCCTCGTGCCCCCCTACACGAAGCTTGGCCGCCTTCACCCCGTCCACCATCAGGTCCGGCTCCTCACGGGGCCATCACCCGCCTGAGCCCACACTTGCTGCAGCCTCCGAGTGGGCCTCCCCGTCTTCCTCAGGGGCGGGTCAGCGCGGGCCGCTGGGCTCCGTCCTGGCTCCCTTCCGCCCAGCACCTCCTGGCGGCGAGGCTCAGCCCCGGCCCCCTGCGCCGTCCCACACCACCTTCCCAACCCGTCCTCTTCTCAAACCGTCCCCGGCCCCCTCAGCCCTGAGCCGTTCCTGTACAGGGTCTCCATGTCTCCGGGGCAGGGCCTGTCCCGTGCGGCCCGGACGCGTCCCACCCCTGCCCAGCCCACAGGGCCCAGCTGCAGGGGCCTTTGGGGATCCCGGCGGCCGAGGCAGGGAGCGATCGGGGCGTGGGGTGTTCACCCCAGTGGGGGATCCCCCCAGTCGCGAGTGGCTGCGCCCCACCCGGCACTGACGCGGTCGCACAGACGTGGGCTGACCAGCGTCCACCAGGACCCGGCTCAATTCAGACGGATGGACTGAGCCCGAACATGGTTACAGATGTGACTACAGGCTTTTTATTTTGCATGGGTTCCCTATAAAATGACTGTGATCAATTGCCCGGCAGGTCCTGAGCTGTCGCCCGCACGGCCCCCTCTCCCGTGGACGGCCTCGGCGCTGCCAACCAGAGTGGGCGTCCGCGGTGCCGTGGCCCCGCCGAGATCAGAGGCCGGTGGCCGGGCACCTCCGCGGGGCAGCAGAGCTGGCGGGGCAGGCAGGCCTGGGAGGCGGGCTGGGTGGTCAGGGCTGCGGGTCAAGGTCTGCTCTGGGCCTCCCAGGGGCGGGAGTGCCGACGTGGCCCGCTGGCCCCCCTTCCCACAGATGAGACCACGGCCGATGGGTGTCACCACGCAGCAGAGTCACGGGCCCCAGCTCCCTACGGCCCCTCTGTCCACGCAGCCTCACGCCTGGCGGCCCCCTGGTGTCCCGCAGTGCGCCCAGAAAGCAGGAGGCGTCCCGGGGACCCTGGCCGGGGTGGGGGAGGGGCGGCTCAGAGCCCCACCTGTCTCCTGGTCCTCCTTGACAAGGGGCTGCCACCAGGTGGCTCTGGATGACGGGTGTCTCGGTCCCTGTTCCGGAGGCCGGATTCCCACCCAGGTCAGCGGCCGTAGCGCTGCAATCCCCACTCCAGCCTGGAGGCTCGTGGCCTCCGGGTTTGTGGCCACGGGGCGCCTGCCTCTGCTTCCCCGCCTTCCCTAAGGCCACTGGTCCTGACAGGTTTAGGGCCCAGTCCCACGTGACTACTCATCAAATAAGGTCATGTCCCGAGGGTCATGGTCACACGGGGTCCGAGCCGCCACGCTGGGACATGGCGGCCAAGCATTCCCCTTGCTGTCAAGGAGGCTGGAGGCCGCTCGGGACCTCCACGGATCGGGCGAGGCTCGCGGGTGGGCGCCGGGCTGCGTGCCGGGTCTGATGGCCGTCCGGTCCCCGCCCCTTGGAGAGGGGAGTGCCACCTCCTGCCTCTGCCCGGGGGCTCCTGCAACCGTGTGCCACCGGGCCCCCTGGCAGCCCTGTGAGGACCGGGACATGGCAGGAGAAGGGAGGACAGTGTCCCATCCCATCCTGGGGACAGGGCCCTCGTTCAGAACCACCGGGACACCCTCTCTGTAGCCACTGAGGAAGGTGGGGCTGTCCAAAGTTAAACTCACGTGGGATAAAATTTAAATTCCATTCCTCACCACCCCGGCCGCACGTAACAGTGCGGATGGGGACATGTTCCGTCTTTTTTTTTTTTTTTTGAGTCGGGCTCTCACTCTGTCGCCCAGGCTGGAGTGCAGTGGCACGATCACAGCTCACTACAGCCTCCACCTCCTGGGCTCGGGCGATCCTCCCACCTCCGCCTCCTGAGTATCTGGGACTGCAGGTGGGCACCACCACACCAGGCTAATATTTGAATTTTTTTTGTAGAGACGAGGTCTCGCTCCGCTGCCCAGGATGGTCTCTTACTCGGGGCTCGAGCAATCCTTCCACCTGGGCCTCCCAGAGTGCTAGGATGACAGGCGTGAGCCCACGTGCCCGGCAGGTATTTTCCATCTTTATAGCAAGTTCCAAGGAGAATATCTCTGGATCTGCTTTTCCTTGTGTGTTTTGTACCAAGGGCAAAAGGTTATAAAGGCATAATTAAAAAACAAACACATGCAGGGCCGATCTCCCCTCGTGCCAAGTCCACCCCGAGGGCTCTGGAGTTGGGGTCCTCGGCTGCTTCTCCTTCCCCTACCCCCAACCACATCACAGTCTGCCTGGGGTCACCTTGACCCCGAGGGGTCAGGAGGCCACTAGCCTCCATGCCCCTTTTCCAGCCCGGGAGGCCCTGGCCCAATTCTGGGGTCTGCTGAGACTTCTCACCCAGGCAACGCTGTCCTGCCGAGTCACCATCACTCCACCCTCTGCTCTCCACTTCACAAACTCTTACGCATCCTTCAAAACCCAAGTCCAACTTCATGGCCTCTGGAAGGCCTATTCTGACAGCAACCTGCAAGTTCCCTTCGGGTGGCATTTCTCACTGCGAACCTGAGTTCCTGACGCATCTGCCCTTCCTTCCCAGGCTGTGAGCTTTTTGTAACTAAATTCGTTTAGCCTCTGACAAGGAACAGGACATCTGGACCTGCCGAGGGAGAAAAAGCTGGACTCTCACCCCGATTCTCCAGGGCCTCACCTCACCGAGAGCCCTGCGGGATGGACACACAGACGAGCAAGAGACGGGGTCGGGCCAAAGCCTGCCACTCCTCCACACTCAGCGCGTGCTCATAGGCATACAGTAGGGGCTTAATAAACGTAGGGGGAGCCGGCAGGCTGGATAAGTGGAGCAAAGCCTGCAAGAGGAGAGGCGGCTGGATGTGGAATAGACCGAGGGTGGGCCAGGGAGGAAGGACCCACCCAGCAGGCCACCCAGCCACTCTGCACCCAGCCTGGCGGCAGAGGGGAGCCAGCACTGACGCAGTGACCCCTCTGGCCACGCCTCAGGCTCCCGCCAGCCGCTGAGGCCAGGGGTGGGGCTGCCTCTGCCCCCACATGGAGCCCCGAGGGGTGACGGGGAACACCAGGGGAGGGGCCTGGAGGTGCCGGGGGCATCAGTGACAGGCCACCCTGTGTGGCCAGGAGCCACAGCCTCGGGGGCTGACCCAACCGAGACCCCAGGGGCAAGCTGACTGTCAGAGGTCAGACAGACACCGCCTGGGGTGCCCGCCCACGGAGCCCTGGCTGGGCGAAGCCCACATCCGCCCTCACCCCCTTGAGGACACAGCCCACACCCCTGCTCCTCTCTGGGGCGATTCTCATCCTGGAAGGGGGCACCGGGACTTGAGGGTCTGCTCCGCTGTCCTCGCTGTGTGACTGGGCGCAACCCGGCCTCCCTTGCCTCAGTTTCCCACCTGTAGCACGGAGAAAGGTGGAAGGCAGAGTGAAGCTGCCTGGCTGGGACAAGGTCGAGGTGCGCGTCTCAGAAGTTGGTTCGCCCGGGCCCGTGTGCAGAGGAGGCCGGGGCAGGCGGATGGGCCGTCATGCTGGGTCATGCCAGCCGCCGCCACTCGTGCACAGTGACGGTTCCGAGGGGACTTCTCTGCACCCGTGGGTGTGGCTCGCCATGTGACAGGAGACGGGGAGGGCAGAGCGAGACCACACGCCGCGCCACTCTGGGACCGAGGAACGTCTCCCGGAGCGGGGTGGGCCGTGGCTGTCTCCTCGCACCCACGCGTGGAGCACAACAGTGAGTCTCTTCCACGGGGATGGACAGCCCACCCATGGGGCATCCAGAGTACCCGCCTCTCCGCACGGCTCAAGGCTTCCTTGTGTCAGAATCCCCTGGGTGCTCAGGAACCAGCGGGCAGACCCCAAGTCCTCGGGGCACCCACAACACTGCTGAGTGTCCACTCCTCACGCCCGTGTCCTGGTGCTCTATGAGGCCAAGGAGGGAGGGCGCTTGAGCCCAGGAGTCTGAGGCCAGCCTGGGCAACACAGGAAGACCGCGTCTCTACAAAGAAACTAAAAAATTGGCCGGGGGTGGTGACGCGTGCCTGCAGTCCCAGCGACTCGAGAGGCTGGGGAGGGAGGGTCACCCGAGCCCAGGAGGTCGAGGCTGCAGTGAGCTATGACTGGGTCCCGGCACTACGGCCTGGGAGCCAGCGTGAAGCCCCGTCTCGAGACAAAACAAAACACAAGAAAACAACACTCGAGGACTCGGTCCAAGCTGCAGTTTGGCTCGAATCCTGCGGCCTGCGTTGAGTCATCCAAACGCCTCCCAACGAACACGCCCCGAGCACCCAGCACCGGGCGGGCCCAGCACGCGGGGAGGGTCGGAGGGTGGGCGGCTGGGACCACCCCCGAACCGCTCACGTGGCAAGACACAAGCCCCTTGTGGCCTGAAAGGGTGCAGGGAGGCGGTGTGGGCGGCGGGCGCGGGACAGGCGGGGATGGGGCTGGCACGCCCAGCAGAGGGCACCGTGGGCGCCGGGGGGGG
>NW_007250918.1:4239-7384 GCF_000164805.1 Carlito syrichta | reverse complement strand
AACCCAAAATCCTGCTTTTGTCTGCGGCGGCGGAAGTGGCCCGCCATGCCATCTGGACGGCGGGCATCCTGGCCAGGGGCGGTCGCCACCGTGTCCCCAGGGCTTGGTCCCAGGCCCGGGACAGGCGCGGGGAGTCAAGGCCGATGGGGCCCGAGCGGAAGGTTCCCGGGCCAGGCGTGGGCCTGCCCAGGGCTCTAGGGTGCCCAGACCCGGGTGGCCGTCGGGGGGCTGGAGGGCAAAGACTGTGACCTGGAAGGGTGCCAGGGACATGGGCAGGGTGGGGCGCCGGCCACAGGACGAGCCACCTGGGGGGGTGAGCGGGGCTCTGGCCAGACCCTGGTCTCGGACCCTGGCTCTGCTGTGTGATTTAAGGAGGTTCCTTGGCCTCTCTGTGCCTCTGTTTCCCCATCTGAAAAAAGTGGCCAGGAGTTCAACACCAGACTGGGCAACACAGTAAGATCCCATCTTTACACAAATAAAAATAAAAAACGAGTCATCAGAGGCTGTGTGTGCCTTAGTCTCAGTTACTCGAGAGGCTGAGGCGGGAGGATCACTTGAGCCCAGGAGTTAGAGGCTGCACTCCAGCTTGGGCGACAGAGCGAGACCCTGTCTCTAAATAAGTAAACACATAAATAAATAACCAGCCTGTGCCCAGGGGAACCTGTCGGCCACTGGCAGAAACCGGACTCCAGGACCGCCCGGCCCGGCTGGCTCCTGCTGGCTCTGAGCCTGAGTGGCTCCCGGGTTCCCAGGGGGCCGGCAGGGGACAGACACAGGTGTGTGGTACCCGCGGCCCCCCGACCGTGCCCGCTCCACCCCACGGGGAGGACTCGGGACGGAGAGGCCGCACCGCGCTGCAGCTCTGGGGACGGGCGGGTCCCACGGCTTGGAAGGGTCTCAGGCGCTGCATCAAGGGACGCCCCCACTGCAGACAGAGGCCTTCTGGAAAGCGTCACCACCCCCCTCACGGCGGCTGGACCTGCCCCTTGATAGAACAGCAAGAAGCAGCAGCCACCTTGCCAAGCCCAGTGTGCAGGAGCCCGAGGACGTGCGTCCCAGCCCCCAGCCTCAGTTTCCCCACCCTCAGTTTCCCCACCTGGAAAAGGGGAACCCCTCCGGGGGCGGCTAAGAGTTCAGCTGGCACATGGGCCTGAGAGCCCCTCCTGTCTGATCTCGGTGCCCGCCAGGGAGGCCCCGGAGGCCCGTGGGCAGAGGCCGGGAGGGAGGCCGGCTCCCCGACGATGCTCTTCAATTATTCAAGCAGCCACCCGGCCTTATTTAAAGTCTAGTCTTGCGTCCGCCGCCTCCCGCCGGTGAACACCGGACCCCGCTGGTCGCTTTACACGGGGAGGGCGCACCTCGCAAAGTCAATTAATTAAGCAAATGCTTCTGCCAGCAGGTTCTCAGGTGTGTGGGCGGAGGCGCGTCTCAGCCTGCCGCCTTGCTGGCATGCGCTCCCCCGCGGGGCGGGGGCGGGGGGAGACAGGGCCCAGGGCCTGGCGTCGGGGGAAGCCGCACTGTCCACGGGGTTCTCGGAGTCCCCCGCTGCGGGCCCGGCTCTTGGAGCCCTCGCCACCCCGATACAGGTGCGGAAACGGAGGCACGGCCTAGAAGGGGAGGACCCCATTCGAGGTGGAAGGTCACAGAGAGGGTGATGTGTACATAAAGCCTTGGATTTGGGACCAGGGAAGCCCGACCCGTGCCACACGGGGTTTAAGGCACCGTGTGGCGGCCGTCAAGGACAAGACCGTGGCCTTGCAGCCACGTGGAGGGCCAGAGACCAGACTGTCACTCTGAGCGAGCCGGCACAGATGCACGAGGCCGAGGGCCGAGGGTCCTCCCTCGCTCGCAGGGCCTGATCCTCGGGGCCCTGCCACTCGCAGGCTCCAGGGGACAGAGGGCTCCCCAAGCCCCAGCCTCCCCGGCGCACACCTGGCTGCGTCGCAAGTCCTCCCACCCACCCCACGAGTCCAACATTAACCGAAACAAAGGAAGGCCGGGCGTGGCGGCTCACGCCTGTCATCCCAGCACTTAGGGAGGCCGAGGTGGGAGGATCGCCTGAGCCCGTGGGTTCGAGACCAGCTTGGGCAATTTGGCGAGACCTCGTCTCTACAGTAAGTCAAAAAATTGGCCAGGCATGGTGGTGCCTGCCTGTGGTTCCAGCTACTTGGAAGGCAGAGGTGGAAGGATCGTCGGAGCCCAGCAGGTCGAGGATGTGGTGGCCGTGAGCAGCGTGCCACCACACTCCAGCCTGGGGGACGCAGTGAGAACCCGACTCAAAAAAGTGAAAAATAAAAAGGAAACGTACGAAACACAGCCTGGCACAAATGAATGGTTTCTGTCCACGCGGCTCACGTTGGCTGCCATACTAAGCCCATAGGTGAGGACTGGAATATCATTCGCGTTTTACAGAGGGGAAACTGAGTCACAGAGAGACTGAGCAAATCGCCCAAAGTCTCACGGGGTGGGCAGGGGGTTTGAATCCAGGCCACCTAGCCAGTTTGGATTCTGTTCTTGTTGGGTTTTGCTTGTTTTGTTTTTGAATCAGGGTCTCACTGTTGCCCAGGCTGGGTGCAGTGGCATGCTCACTGCCACCACCGCCTCGACCTGCTGGGCTCGGGCAATCCTTCCGCCTCCGCCTTCTAAGTAGCTGGAACCACAGGTGTGCACCACCACGCCCATCTAACTAATTTATCTGTTTATAGTAGAGACGAGGTCTCACCAAGTTGCCCAGGCTGGGCTCGAGCCCCTGGGCTTGGGCAATCCTCTCGCCTGGTCTCCCAAAGTGCTGGGATGACAGGCGTGAGCCACTGCGTCTGGCTGTCTGTTGGTTTTTGAGACAGAGTCTTGTCCTGTCCCCCAGGCTGGAGCACAGTGGCATGATCACAGCTCACCGCAGCCTCGACCTTCTGGGCTCAGGCGGTCTTCCCACCTCAGTCTCCGAGTATCTGGGATGACAGGTGCACTAACATACCTGGTTAATTTTTTAGTTTTTTTTTTCTTGGAGATGGGGTCTTGCTCTGTTGCCCAGGCTGGTCTCAGCCTCCTGGGCTCAAGGGATCCTCCAGCCTCGGCCTCCTAAAGTGCTGGGATTACGCACCTGGCCCGAGCCCAGTTCCTGAGCTGAGCGAGCCCATTTCATCCT
>NW_007250918.1:1719-4219 GCF_000164805.1 Carlito syrichta | reverse complement strand
ACTCAAAGTGCCCCCCCACCCGCCCCGGAGGTGCCCGTGAGCTCTCACCTGGCGGGACCAGGCACCAGCCAGGACACTCCTAGATTAAACGCTGAGTCCTGGCTGGTTCCAGCAGGTTCCGGCAGGGCCTGGAGCTGGCTCCCTCCCTGACCGTCTCGCACCGCCCACCGCTCTCCCTGGACGATGGCCCGCGCCACACCTGCTCCCTGGCAAGCGTCACCAAGTGGCTGTCGCCACGGCCGCGATGGGTGGGGATGGGAAACCCAGAGGGGGAGTGAGAGCCCGCATGGCCTTGGAGAGGAGGCCCAGACAGAGGCAGCTGCTCCCAGTAGCTAGGAGGGCCTATGTTGGTCAAGGCGCCATGGCTCACGCCTGTCATCCCAGCCCCCTGGGAGGCCGGGCCAGGAGGACCGCGTGAGCCCAGCCTGGGCAACGCAGAGAGACCTCGTGTCTACAGAAATAAAAAAAAAAAAGAGAGAGCCGGGCTCGGTGGTTCAGCCTGTCATCCTGCGCCTTTGGGAGGCTAAGGTGAGGGGATGGCCTGAGCCCGCGGGTTCGAGACCCGCCTGGGCGGCGAGACCTCACCTCTACGATAAATCAAAAAATCAGACAGGCGTGGTAGCGCACGCCTGTAATTCCGGCTACTCGGAAGGCTGAGGCGGAAGGATCGCCAGAGCCCAGCAGGTCGAGGCTGCGGTGGCCGGGAGCGGCCACTGCACTCCAGTCTGGGCGACAGAGTGAGACTCCAACTCAAAAAAAAAAAACAAACCTCCTATGCACCCCTCAAAACCCTTCTTAAGCATCAGCCCTTCTCCTGCCCAGAGCTAACCACTGCCTCCTCCACTAAGCTTGAAATGAGCCTCTACCATGGCAAAAGTCACCGGCTGTACTAAGCGCCTTTTAGTTTATCTCAGTCAACCTTTAGAAATAGGAGGCACATGCCTTTCCATGTTACAAAGAAACTGAGGCTGGGGGTAGGGGAGGGTTGAACTGTGTGCCGAAGCTGGATGTGAACGCGGGAAGTCTGTCTCTGACCCCAGCTGCCTTGGGCTGCACGGGGATAGGCGCAAAGCTCGGCTGTCCCGGGAAGAGCCGGTGTCAGGAGAGGCTGAAACGGAGGCCACGCAGCCCAAGGGGAGCCAGGGCAGGTTAAAAAATACAACTGAATCGGAGCAAAGGCAGCACGCGTGGTCCCCGGAGGGCGACGGGCCTGTGGCTTCGCACGCGCCGCTCCCTGGGGACCTGCCGGCACGCGCGCCCGGAGCCCAGCTGCTCCTGCGATGATTATTTCAGGAGCACTGGGAGGCGGGTGGGGACGCCAGGCTGACGCACCAGGAGGGTGCAGGGCGTCGGGCAGGAAGCTGTTGCCCAGCCTCGGCAGCCCGCCGCACCTGCTGGGAAGGTGACACCCGGGGGACGGGCCCGCTGCTGCCGGGGCGCCATTGGACACGGGGCCGAGGCCAGGTGTGACGGGCGTGTGCTTTGCCCTGGGGGGCGGAGAGGGCAGGGGCCTCGTGGACGGGAATGGCTGTCCCGGCAGCTGCGGCCGCGGGAGTCCTGAGGCCAGAGAGGGTGGGCTCAGGGCCCGGTGGGAGGCAGCAGAGCCCCGGGGGGACTGGGAGCAGGCTGGGGAGCACGGAGGGCACACGTGCACACGTGGCCGGCAGGCAACCCGGCACGGACGCCTCGCCCGGGGCCCTGGACCTCCCTTGGGCCGGACGGAACCTGTGGTCATCAGGCGCCGTGTCGGGGTCCAAGCCGCAGAGTCCAGCCGGCCCGGCCCCCCCAGACACGCTCCAGGGCCTGTCTCCCACCCGTGAAATGGGAGCAGCGCCGTCCACGCCTCAGCGGCAGTCCAGCCCGGTGCTCGGCATAGGCAGGAACACAGGAGTCAGTCGCCCGTCCCAAAGGGTCGCTGCCAGGGACCTCCAGCTCCCGGGCCGCTCTCTGGGATCTGGACCCCTGACCCAGGGAGCTCCCAGCAGGGAACAAGTCTGAGGCTGCAACGCCACCAGCGAGCCAGCCTGGGCCTCAGTTCCCCCACTCTGCCCCGGGAACGGTGGCAGCCCCGCCCCAGGGCTGCTGAGACGCCTGGGAGAGGGCTCGGCCAGCAAGTGGCACGCGGTGACACCGGAGAACGTTCGGTCCCCAGGGACGAGGCAGCGTCGATGGCCAGCCTCCCACAGCCGCCACCGTGGGGGAGGGGCGTGGGGAGTCGAGACCCCACCCTTGGCGGACTGAACGCGGTGCCCCCACGCGCCTCCCGGGGACGCTCCCGGCGGCATCGGCCAGTCTCCAGAAGGAAGACACGGCCCGACGTCCAGGTCCACGCGTGGAGAACAACTCATTTGTGAAAAGGGGTGAAGCCCGACAGCTGCCTCTTCCCCGGGTGGGCCTCAGGGACATGGGGCTCCAGGAAGAAGCCTGACGCGGAAGGCCACGGGGCAGGTGATTCCGTCCGTGTGGAATGTCCACACTGGCAAATCTGCAGAGACAGGGG
>NW_007250918.1:0-927 GCF_000164805.1 Carlito syrichta | reverse complement strand
GCCGGGAGTGGCCACTGCACTCCAGTCTGGGTGACAGAGTGAGACTCCAACTCACACAAACAAACAAACAAAAAACACAAAACCCCAAGACCGTTGCCTGTCCCTGGCTTGCAACTACAGAGATCCCAGGAGGCCGGGCCTGGCCAGGTGGCTGTGGCCTGCTGACCCGTGGCGGTGGCCTGCTGACCCTGCCTCTCCCAAGCACATAGCAGAGGGTCCTCATGGTTTTAGCTCTGGCTCAAGGGTCAGGTCGTCCATTCGACAGAGCGTCTATTTGGGGTCTTTATTGAGCACTTCCTGCATACATGCGGTAGGCACTGAGAACACTGTTGAGCCCAAGGAACCCTCCTGTGCCCCCACCCCGCCCCACGCGGGTCCATCTCAGCAGGAAGACGTCCAGGAATGAAGCACTATCCCAGACCTACGCTAGCACACTGGGTCAGCACCACAGACGGTGGGAACGGCATGTGCAAAGGCCACCAGGCAGGTGGAGCCAAAACCGGCTGGCGCGGCAGACCCAGGGAACAAAAGGCCAGGCGGTGCCCCCCTCGGGCCACGGCACAGGGAATTGAAGGTATAACGTGCCGCCCTTGGTTTGCGCGCCGTCCCGCCTTATTTGGGGGTGAGGGTGGGGGCTGGGGACCCCAGAAACCTCAGCGTCCCCATTCCCTGCCTGACGGGTCCTCGAAGGTCACCCAGCCTCCACTGTCCCCCGAGCGACCACAGGACTCCCCTGTAGCCGAGTCCAGTGAGCGCCCCTCAGGCCCTGGCAGCCAGAGGTGCCCCCAGCCGGGAGCCTCGAGGCCTCAGAAAGAGACGCCCCTGCAGCGCCCGCCGCCGGACGTCCTGTCCCGGAGAGGCCCCTGCCTGGGAACCCGCAGCCTTGGCACGGAGGCCCGGGGCCCGCGCTGAGATTCACCCGGCCCA
>NW_007250917.1:489649-490934 GCF_000164805.1 Carlito syrichta | reverse complement strand
TCTTTTCTTTTCTTTTTTTTTTTTGAGTCAGAGTCTCATTCTGTTACCCAGGCTGGAGCGCAGTGGCGCTCTCACAGCCACCGCAGCCTCGACCTGCTGGGTTCAGGCAATCCTTCTGCCTCAGCCTCCTGAGTAGCTGGAGATACAGGCTCGTGCCACCACACCTGGCTAATTTTTTGATTTATTGTAGAGGCGATGTCTTGCCAGGTTGCCCAGGCTGGTCTTGAACCCCTGGGCTCAGGCAGTCCTCTCGCCTCCACCTCCCAAAGGGCTGAGATTATAGGCACGAGCCACCAAACTCTGCTGCAAGGGTGTTAGAAGCTGGCAGAGGTGCCCCCAGGGTGGGGTGCTGAGCCAGCCTAGGGTGAGCCCACGCAGGCCACGGTGGTATGCGGCATGACCAATGCCAGGGGCTCACCCACTTGGAGCCACAGGAACCCGTCCTGGCTTCTGCCATGTGGCCAAGCTGGGCTGGCCTGGGCTCAGCCATGCGGTTCGCTCAGGCCAGCTTGACCATCTGGGCACGGCCCCCTGGGGAGAGCTCAAGGATCCTGGGTGCTCCAGCTGCCGCTTGGCGATTGTGTTTTGGAGCAGGGTCTCACTCTGCTGCCCAGGCTGGAGTGCAGTGGCACGGTCAGTCTTTGGAGTAGCTGGGGCTACAGGTGTATGCCACCATGCCTGATAATTTTTAAATTTTTTGTAGAAATGGGTCTCATTATGTTGCCCAGGCCAGTCTGGACCTCGTGGGCTCACGGGATCCTCCCACCTCAGCCTCTCAAAGTGCTGTGATTACAGGTGGGAGCCGCCGTGCCTGCCTGGCATCGTTTTTAGGTGAGAGTCATATAGCACAACAGGACCTGTTTTGGCTTTTTGCTCGTGTGGGTCTTGTGAATGTAAACCCTCTACACAATCAGCAGCAGCCTAGACTTCCTTTATTGTATTTATAAGGTAATGAGAATCCGTGGGCTCACCAGCCTGCTGGATATTACTGATAATGCTCCCCACCCCCATCCCCCCATTCCTGCCTCTGGACCCCTCCCTAGTCAGTCCTGCTCTTGTATTGTCTCACTAGCTTTCCCCGCCTTTTTGTGTCGGAGTTTTAGTCACTGGGGCATGCCACACGTACGCATCACAGGCGCCTCACGGTGTCGTGTCTAGTTCTGATGTCATCTCCTGGGGCTCACTTCTCCCACACAGCATTATGTCACCAAGAAGCACCCTGGTGGTTGTAAAATGTGTCACTCATGCTAGTGTGTGTGTGTGTGTCTGTGTGTGTGTGTGTGTA
>NW_007250917.1:488715-489629 GCF_000164805.1 Carlito syrichta | reverse complement strand
TGTAGGAGTCTCACTCTGTGGCCCAGGCTGGAGTGCAGTGAAACGCTCACAGCCACTGCAGCCTCGACCTGCTGGCCTCAGGCAATCCTTCCGACTCAGCCTTCCAAGTAGCTGGAACCACAGGCGCGCACCACCACACCTGGCTAATTTTTTGATTTATTATAGAGACAGGGTCTTGCCAAGTTGCCCAGGCGGGTCTCGAACCCCTGGGCTCAGGCAATCCTTTGGCCTCTGCCTCCCAAAGAGCTGGAATGACAGACACGAGCCCCCACGCCCGACCATTTTTGCTGCTGGATGGTATTCCATTGCAGGAAGGTATGATAACTGAGGCTTTGAGTTCTTCCCGGTTGTTCACTGTGTTCAATACCTCTGCTATGAACACCATACATTGTCCGTTGTGCAGCCACGCAAAAGAAAGAAGTCGTGTCCTTTGCAGCAACATGAATGGAGCTAAGTGAACTCACTCAGAAGCAGAAACCCGGACACCACGTGTTCTCAGTCCAAGTGGGAGCTGAACGCTGGGGACACACAGGCACAACCCTGGGGACACCAAAGAGGGGAGTGGAGAGGGACGAGGGCTGGGAAACTGCCTTCTGGGTGCAGCGTTCACTGGGAACCCGACACCCGCTCCCTGCCTGTGCACAATATCCTATGTGGTGAACATGCACCTGAACCCCCGAATCGAAAATAACAAAACAAGTTGTCCTTTGTGAATGTGTGTGTCGAAAATAACAGCTCTTTCACTCTCTCTCTGACTGTCTCTCTTGTCTCATTC
The DNA here is from genome assembly GCF_000164805.1 of Carlito syrichta. Classification (NCBI taxonomy): domain Eukaryota; kingdom Metazoa; phylum Chordata; class Mammalia; order Primates; family Tarsiidae; genus Carlito; species Carlito syrichta. The sequence continues at coordinate 488,854 of NW_007250917.1, read as the reverse complement.
TCCTTCTCTGTAAAGACCTGTTGGAAACTTTAAAAAAAAAGAAAGAAGCCGGGCTCGGTGGCTCAGCCTATAATCCCGTGCCTTTGGGAGGCTGAGGTGAGTGGATGGCCTGAGCCCACGGGTTCAAGACCTGCCTGGG
>NW_007250917.1:486755-488598 GCF_000164805.1 Carlito syrichta | reverse complement strand
ACTCCAGTCTGGGTGACAGAGTGAGACTCCAACTCAAAAATAAATAAAAATAAATAAAATAAAGAAAGAAAATAACAAAACAAGTTGTCCTTTGTGTGTGTGTGTGTGTGTGTGTGTGTGTGTGTGTGCACGCACATCCTTCTGAAATTCCACATTTTTCAGATGTAATTGTACAAAAAGCCCCCGACCTCCACAATGGCCACTCTCCCGGGTTTAGCCTGACCACTCAGAATAGAGGCTGCACTTCCCAGACTCTCTTGTAGCTGGGATGCAACAGAGTTCTGGTTATGGAGATGAGCAAGATGACATGTGGTGCTTCAGGTGAGACGGCATGCCATTTTCCTTTACCTTCCTCCTTCCCTTGGCTGGAATGCAGACATGAGGTCTGGAGCAGGGACCACCGTTGTAGGCCATGAGGTGGAGGCTCCCGTTAGGGCTGTGAGCCGCAAGGAGGGTTTTGACAACCCTAGGGTGGAAACCAGCCCTGCAGAGCTTGCCTTCTCACCAGAATGCAGTAAACGATGTGGCCACTGGTCTCTTGGGGCCGAATGCTAACCAAGACACTGCAAATGGCCAGCAAATGGTAAAGAGGGAAAGCGGGAAGCCCCTTCCCATGCCCGCCTGGCTTCCCTGTCCAAAGGTGACTGTGTCACCAGTTCTTTTTGCTTCTTCCTGAAAGGTATTCTGTGTATTTCTCTCTCTCTCTCTCTCTCTCTCTCTCTCTCTCTCTCTCTATCACTCTCTCTCTCTATATATATATATATATATATATATAATTTAAAAAAAAATTTTTTTTTTTTGAGTTGGAGTCTCACTCTGTCGCCCAGACTGGAGTGCAGTGGCCGCTCCCAGCCCCTGCAGCCTCGACCTGCTGGGCTCCGGCGATCCTTCCGCCTCAGCCTTCCGAGTAGCTGGAATTACAGGCACGCACTACCATGCCCAGCTGATTTTTTATTTCTTGTAGAGATGAGGTCTCGCCAAGTTGCCCAGGCGGGTCTCAAACCCGCGGGCTCAGTCAATTCACTCACCTCGGCCTCCCAAAGACGCGGGATTACAGGCTGAGCCACCGAGCCCAGCTAATTTTTTTTTAATTGGGAATCTCACTCTCTCGCCCAGGCTGGAGGGCAGTGGCATGCTCCTGGCCACCGTAGCTTCTATCTGCTGGGCTTAGGCAATTCTTCTGCCTCATCCTTCCAAGTAGCTGGAACTACAGGCACACTCAACCACAAATGGCTAATGTTTTGATTTATTGTAGAGATGAGGTCTTGCCAAGTTGCCCAGACTGGTCTTGAACCCATGGACTCGGGCAATCCTCTCACTTCAGCCTCCCAAAGTGCTGGGGTTATAAGTGTAAGCCACCATGCCCAGCCTGTCTCTCTCTATATATTACACGTATATCTTGCTTTTTCTTCCCATAAGATAGCATGGAATATATTCTTCTGCACCTTGGAGTTTTTTAACCTAATAATATGTCTTGAAACTCTTTCCATATCAGTATATAAAAAGCTGCCTCCTTTTGGACGTCTGTGCAGTATTCCAACCCATGGGTACCCCATAATTGAGGTAATCAGTTTCCCCAAAATGGGCTTTTATTCAGCGGCTGCCCATCTTTTGTTATAGCAAAAAATGATGTATCAAAGAATTATGCAGGGCTGGGCGCATGTGTCTGTAGTTCCAGCTACTTGGAAGGCTAAAGTAGGGCTGGGCTCGGTGGCTCAGCCTGTAATCCCGGCATTTTGGAAGGCCAAGGCAAGTGGATAGCCTGAGCCTGTGGGTTCGAGACCAGCCAGGACAACTTGGTGAGACCTCTTCTCTACAATAAATAATTTTTTTTTTTTTTTTG
>NW_007250917.1:484466-486510 GCF_000164805.1 Carlito syrichta | reverse complement strand
CAGCCTGTAATTCCACGCCTTTGGGAGGCTGAGGTGAGTGAATTGCCTGAGCCCGTGGGTTTGAGACCTGCCTGAGCAACTTGGTGAGACCTCATCTCTACAATAAATAAAAAAAATCAAATAAATAAACACATTTCTATTTTATTTATTTATTTTTTGAGTTGGAGTCTCACTTTGTCACCCAGACTAGAGTGCAGTGGCATGCTCACGGCCACCACAGCCTCAACCTGCTGGGCTCGGGTGATCCTTTCGCCTCAGCCTTCCAAGTAGCTGAAACTACAGGCACGTGCTACCACTCCCAGCTAATTTTTTGATTTATCATAGAGACGAGGTCGCGCCAAGTTGCCCAGGCTGATCTCAGACCCCTGAGCTCAGGCCATCCTCTCGCCTCGGCCTCCCAAAGTGCTGGGATTATAGGCTTGAGCCACCATGCCCAGCTATTTATTTGTTTATGTATTTATTTATTTGAGTTGGAGTCTCCCTCTGTCACCCAGGCTGGAGTACAGTGGCATGCTCACAGTCACCCCAGCATTGACCTCCTGGGATTTGGTGATCCTTCTTTTTTTTTTTTGAGTAGGAGTCTCACTCTGTCACCCAGGCTATAGGGCCGTGGCATGCTCCTGGCCACCGCAGCCTCGACCTGCTGGGCTCAGGCGATCCTTCTACCTCAGCCTTCCAAGTGCTGGAACTACAGGCACACCCCACCACACCTGGTTAATTTTTTTATTTATTGTAGAGATGGGGGTCTCACCAAGTTGCCCAGGCTGGTCTCAAACCCAGGGGCTCAGGCAATTCTCTCACCTTGGCTTCCCAAAGTGCTGGGATTATAGACTTGAGCCACTGCGCCCGGCCTTACCGGTGATTCTTCTGCCTCAGCCTTCTAAGTAGCCGGAACTACAGGCCTGCACTACTACGCCCAGCTAATTTTTGATTTATTGTAAAGACAAGGTCTCGCCATGTTGCCTGGGCTGGTCTCGAACCCCTGGGCTTAGGCAATCCTCTCACCTCTGCCTTCCAAAGTGCTGTGATGACAGGCGTAAGCCGCTGAACCCGGCTACCCATTTTTTCTTTTCTTTTCTTTTCTTTTCTCTTCTTTTTTTTTTCCTTTCTTTTCTTTTAAGTTGTAGTCTCACTCTTGTCACCCAGGCTGGAGTTCAGTCACCACAGCCTCGTCCTGCTAGACTCGGGTGATCCTTCTGTCTCAGCCTTCCAAGTAGCTGGAACTACAGACACACACTACCATGCCTAGCTAGTTTTTCTGATTTACTATAGAGATGAGGACTCATCAAGTTGCCCAGGCTGGTCTTGAGCCCCTGGGTTCAGGCAATCCTCTCGCCTCAGCCTCCCAAATTCTGGGATTACAGGCTGAGCCACCACATCCGGCCTCCATTTTTCTTTATGCCATAGTTCACTGCAGCCGAGAGCTGGGAACGAGTCAAGTGTCCTTTAGCAGGTGACGCGTCTTCACCATCCATACCTGGCGTGTGATTCAGCCTAGAGAGGGAACAAGATTCTGACATACACTGCAGCATGACACGCCTTGAGGATGTAATGAAAAAGATGAGCCGTCACAAGGAGACACACGCTGTGGGATTCCACTTACATGAGGCATTGAGCCCTGTCAGATTTCTGCAGACAGAAAGAACAGAGATGGCTGGGGTGAGAGAGGGGGCCGGGAGTTACTGCTCCTGGACAGAGTTTCCGCTTGGGAAAAAGAAAACGTTCTGGAGTGAGTGATGGCGATGGTTGTACAGCACTGCAAATGTACTAAATGCCACTGAACTGTACACTTACAAAGACTTGAGTTGGGCATGGTGGTGCATGCCCATAGTCCCAGCTACTGGGGAGGCTGAGGCAGGGGAATTACTTGAGCCCAGGAGTTTGAACTATGATCGTGCCACTGCACTCCAGCCTGGGCGACAGGGCATGACTCTCCCTCTTAAAAAAATAGAGCTGGAGCCGGGCTCGGTGGCTCAGCCTGTAACCCCGCGCCTCTGGGAGGCTGAGGTGAGTGGATTGCCTGAGCCCACGGGTTCGAGACCCG
>NW_007250917.1:482428-484189 GCF_000164805.1 Carlito syrichta | reverse complement strand
AAAAAAAAAAAAAAAAAAATAGAGCTGGGCGTGGTGGCTCAGGCCAGTCATCCTAGCACTTTGGGAGGAGGAGACGAGAGGATTAGAGGATTACCTGAGCTCTCGGGGGTTTGAGACCAGCCTGGGCAACTAGACAAGACCTCGTCTCTACAATAAATTAAAAAATCAGCTGGGCATGGTGGCAGATGCCTGTGTTTCCAGCTACTTGGAAGGCTGATGCAGAAGGATGGCCTGAGCCCAGCAGGTTGAGGCTGCGGTGGCCGTGAGTGTGCCACTGTACTCCAGCTGGGTGACAGAATGAGACTCCAACTAAAAAAAAAAGCGGGGGGCGGGCGCAGTGGCTCATGCCTGTAATCCCAGCACTTTGGGAGGCCTAGGCAAGAGGACTGCCTGAGGAAGGGGGTTCGAGACCAGCCTGGGCAACTTGGTGAGACCTCGTCTCTACAATAAATAAATAAATAATTAGCCAAGCACGGTGGTGCACGGCTGTAGTTCTAGCTACTTGGAAGGCTGAGGTGGAAGGATTGCCTAAACCCAGCAGATTGAGGCTGCGGTAGCCGTGAGCCTGAGCACTCTGGCTGGGTGACCGAGTGAGACTCCAACTCAAAAAATAAAATGCCCAGACACAGTGGTTCGTGTCTGTAATCTCAGCACTATGGAGGCAAGAGAATTGCCTGAGCCTAGGAGTCAAGACCAGCTTGGGAAACTTGGCAAGACCTTGGCTCTACAATAAATCAAAAAATTAACTGGGCATGGTGGCACAGACCTATGGTTCCAACTACTTGTAAGGCTGAGGTGGAAGGATCACCTGAGCCCAGAAGGTCAAGACTGCAGTGGCCATGAGCAAGCCCTTGCACTCCAGCCGGGTGACAGAGTGAGACTCTGACTCAAAAAAAAAAGAAAAAAGTGACCATGATCGATTTTATGTTTTGTTTCTTTCACCACAGTAAAAAATGCTGTAGTAAACACTGTGGTACCCGCACTTGATCCTCACGTGCATGCCTATACCCACAGGATGGCACTCTTGGGGATGGGGTGGACCAGGGTCGAGCCCATATACCTGTTGGAGGCAGCGTCTCTCAGTTCTGTCAGTGTCTGTTGGCTTATCTGAAGTTAGTGTCAAATGTCCAGATCTGGCTGGATATTGTGACTCATGCTTATAATCCAGCACTTTGGAAGGCTGAAGCAGGAGAATTGCCTGAGCCTAGGGGCAAGACCTCATCTCTACAATCTAGTCAACAAATTAGGCCGGGCTTGGTGGCTCAGCCTGTAATCCCAGCATTTTGGGAGGCTGAGGCAAGAGGATTGTCTGAACCTGCGGGTTCAAGACCAGCCCGGGGAACTTGGCAAGACCTCATCTCTACAATAAATCAAAAATTAACCCAGCATGGTAGCACGCGCCTGCAGTTCTAGCTAATTGGAAGGCGGGGGCGGAAGGATCACCAGAGCCCAGCAGGTCAACACTGGGGTGGCCCCGTGAGCATGCCACTGCACTCCAGCCTGGGTGATGGAGAGAGACTGACAAAAAAAAAAAAAAAATTAGCTGGGTGTGGTAGCATGCGCCTGTGGTTCCAGCTACATGGAAGGCTGAGGCAGAAGGATTGCCTGAACCCAGCAGGTGGAGGTTTTGGTGGCTGTGAGGGTGCCACTGCACTCTAGCCTGAGTGACAGAGTGAGACAGAGTGAGACTCTAACTCAAAAATATATTTTTTGAGTTGGAGTCTCACTCTGTCGCCCAGACTGGAGTGCAGTGGCCGCTCC
>NW_007250917.1:480565-482038 GCF_000164805.1 Carlito syrichta | reverse complement strand
TTCGAGACCCGCCTGGGCAACTTGGCGAGGCCTCATCTCTACAATAAATCAAAAAATTAGTTGGGCATGGTAGCACGCGCCTGTAGTTCCAGCTACATGGAAGGCTGAGGTGGAAGGATCACCGGAGCCCAGCAGGTCGAGGCTGCCGGCCACTGCACTCCAGTCTGGGTGACATAGTGAGACTCCAACTCAAAAAAACAAAAAAACAAAACAAAAAAGTCCAGATCTCAGACCATCTCCTCTGGGATGTCAAGCCAGGATGAATGGATCCCAGAGCCACCTCCCACTCATGACCTTCCCACTGACCTTGGCCTGAAAACTTGCTGGGTAAGAGGCTCCCATTGGTTCCCACAGCCTGGACAAGGAGGTGCGATTGACTTTGCTTATTTTATTTTATTTATTTATTGTAGTCTAACTCTTTGTCGCCCAGGCTCGAGTGCAGAGGCTCACAGCCACTGCAGCCTTGACCTGCTGAGGCGGGCTCAGGCAATCCCACCTCAGCCTTCCAAGTAGCTGGAATTACAGGTGCCCGCCACCACGCCAGGCTAGTTTTTGTGATTTAATATAGAGAAGAGGTCTCACCAAGTTGCCCAGTCTGGTCTCCAACCCCCGGGTTCAGGCAATCCTCTCACCTGGGCCTCCCAAAGTGCTGGGATTATAGGCTGAACCATCGTGCCGAGCCTACTTTGCTTATTTTACAGAGCAGGAAACTGAGACCCAGACAGAGAGCCTCTCCCAAGACCCTCTGGGGTGAACAAGGCACCTCCTGATTCGTATCCAAGATGCTGTGTTCACAGGGTTCAGAACCCTCTCTGAGGGGGTTGGCCCCTGGGCAGGACGCTGGCTAGTCTAGGAAGGGGCTAGAACCACCCACCACCCGCAGGCCGTGCCTTCCACAGCCTAGGGGAGAGGAACTTTGGGGCTGTGTTGGAGGTGAGTGCTGGACACGGCCGCCCTAGCCCTCGGCCATTCGTTCTTTCCTTCCGTAATGAAGTTGGGTGTCTCCTGAGTCTTGGAGCTCACATTTTAGGAGAAGAAATTAAGAAATAAACAAGGAGTTTTCCAGTAACAATAGTTTATGGCTGGGGGCAGGGGCTCACACCTATAATCCCAGCATTCTGCGAGGCTGAGGCAGGATTGCCTGAACCCAGGAATTCAAGACCAACCTGGGCAACACAGGAGACCTCACCTTTACAAAAATAAAACACTGACCAGGCATGGTGGCATGTGCCTGTAGTCCCAGTTACCTGGGGGGCTGAGGCAGGAGGATCCCCTGAGCCCAGGAGGTCGAGGCTGCAGTGAAGAGGCATGATGGTGCCACTGCACTCAGTCTGGGTGACAGTGAGACCTCAACTTGAACAAATGAACAAGCCGGGTTCGGTGGCTCAGCCTGTAATCCTGCGCCTTTGGGAGGCTGAGGTGAGTGGATTGCCCGAGCCCGCGGGTTCGAGACCCGCCTGGGCAGCGAGACCT